>NW_009746671.1:0-1652 GCF_000703405.1 Apaloderma vittatum | reverse complement strand
CAGTTGGATGGATAGGTTTGTCAGTTACCTCCACTACTGTGAAGGAGGACTTAACTGAGATGGATACTTGTGTTAAATAATGATTCTTAAGTAATATCCAGTGAGGCAACTTGTATTTAATAGGCATTTAAAAGAAAATCATCAGTAAATCTTTGGCTTCAGAATTTAAAGATATTCCGTTCTTTTTGATTAATTTTCTTTTTTGTAGAAAGGAAACAAACGATGGAATTTACTGGAAGCACCTGAGTCAACTTTGTTTCCCTGGGATTTAAAATCTACTTATATCAGATGTCCTTCCTTTTTTGATAAACTTGTAAGTACATTGGATCTATCCACCAGATTATCCACATAAAGTAGAGGGTTGGTTATTCTATTAAGGCTTTGATGTTTAAGTAACAGATTTGGTTATCGCTAATATTTCTCAGTCTTTTAAATGCTGGTTTTATTTCTGGAACGAGTGGAGCCTGTACCTCCGTGTACCTTCATATATTGCAGATGTGGTTTATGTCTCTAAGGGTCTTGGAAGAGAAACGTGTTTATTTTCTGATGTTGTTCCCTGGCCCCTTCCCTCTTAGGCCAAAGAACCCGTCTCACCGCAACCGATTGAAAACGCCCACGTCTTGCTCTATTTGGGAGATTCTGTAACTACAGATCACATATCCCCTGCCGGAAGCATTGCAAGGAGTAGTGCTGCTGCGAAGTACCTGACCAACAAAGGGTAAGGACTTTGCGTATGGAACAGCTCTGATGACATCAGAGAGTGCTTCACGGGCCTAATAATTAATGGGCACGGGTGCTTTCCTGTAGCAGTGCCTGTCTGCGTGAAGTGGAGATTACGCACAGATAAGCAAACCAGTAACTTACTGGCATTTATACATAGACACCTGTCGTGCGATCCTGGTAATCGCCTTCCTTGCAGTCTCTGTCTAAGGGTACCACAGAGCTGAGACGTGCTCCTAAAGAACTCCTTCTGGGAGCTGGTGTCACAGTAACCCCTGCTGCCAAATCCATGCCAAAGCAAAAATCATGCACTGATTTAGGAATGGGTGACTGATGTTCTGTTAATGTGAGGTCAGTCACAGATGAGAAGCTCTAGAAATGTAGGTAGTTTTTAAAAATTAGGCCCAGTTTTATAAATGAAGGTGATTGGTGCTGAGATGTTCCTCTGCATCGGTGAGCGTCCTGCAGGAGTAGTAGGTGACTTTTACCTCCGCTGAAATGCTGAAAAGACAGAACCCCATGCTGAATATTTTGGAAATTATGTTGTGTTACGTTGCAAAGGGGTGTTGTTACTACAGTATTAGTGAAGCATGACAGAATAATAGCCTGGGGTGTGCATTCGTATTTCTGACTGTTGTGTTCAGTCCGAATGAGTATTATTAAGAGAAAGACAGAGTTAATGGGCCTTTAATCGGATGGTTGTTTCAGTAAATCATTTTGATACAGCACTTGTTAAGAAGTGTGCTGGTGGAGGTAAGAGTAAACAGGCTTGTTTCCTAAAACAGTCTCCCTGTACCGTTTATAGCGCTTTATAATGAAGTCACTGAAAATTAATTTAAAAGTGCAGCTTTCCCTATGAGTAATCTGGCAATGATTTACACGTTTTGTTCATGATTTATAATAATCACGTTTGTTGGATGAATACTTCTTTA
>NW_009746670.1:0-1694 GCF_000703405.1 Apaloderma vittatum | reverse complement strand
GGTACAGATGCCTTCAAATGTCTCCTACCTGGGACTTCAGGCTCAAAACCCAGAAGGCAATAATATCTGGCCTTTTTTTGGTTTCTTTTTAATCTCAAGATTTACAAGAGGCAGCTGACTCAAGTTTTGGCTAGCAGAGACAGCCTCATGTAAGTAATTGCATCCTTGCGATTTTATTAATTAAGATAAGTTTTCCCACTTCTGTTCGGGGTGCTGGTGCTGCGAGAAAAATACAGATCTTTGCCTTGGGTCTCAGGCAGGTGGAAAGCCAAACATTTTGTTCCTCAATCTCTGGCCCAAGCATCCAAAGGGAAAGGTGTAAATATATCAAATTCGCCAGCGCTGCTCAGCTCTATCAGTTTATTCAACCGTCTCTGCCACAGGGGAGCTCCACCCCTCAGCAAAAGGCAAGAAATCCTACACACACCAGGGCTACTGTGACTTGTTAAGTATAGTTTTGCTTCACATACCCCGATTTCCTCTCCAGCAATGCATCAAAAAAAAAAACAACCCTACTGAGGAGAGAGTCTGTAGCTAAAGAATTCAGTGAATGATTAACTCTATCCTACCTATTAACCATCGCTCTCCACTCCCTCGTGCCTCGCAGAAACCCCAGCTCTGGGCAAGCAAAGCCGTGCCAAAACCTGACACGCCGCTGGTTTTGCTCACAGAGTCATCAGCTGACACGGACAGCTCTAGCTTTGAGTTGGAACACATTTAGCACAGTAATGATTAAACCAGAACCCGGCACAAATTCACGATGAAGCGTTGTTCTCCTCGTCACACCGAATTTGCCTCAACGAACCCTGTGCTTCCTAGAGGTCCCCGCGGAGGAACGGTCTCCACACAAAACCTGCGGAGGCAGAACCTCCAATGAGCACCAGGAGCAGGGGCTGGTGCCAGGACAGCTCTTCACAGGGCAGGGAAAGGACACGAGGATGAGGCACTGTTCTCCCCACTCCAAAATGAACTGCCCCGAGGCTGTGCTGTGCTGTCTTTGGGACCAGGACAAGACAGCGAATGCAGCTCTGCCAGCCCGAAGGTGCTCCAGACCGGCAGCAGCTGGATGCACGCCCCGTGTTACAGTCACCTCCCACCGCCAGATCTTCTCAGGAGATTGGCCCCACGTGCAAACCCACGTGTTTATCACACTCAGCTGCACCTCAGAAGATTGGGAGGGCTCGGTGTCGGGCTTGAACAAACTCCCTGTATGACCTCAGGTAACTCCTTTACTTGTTGTGAGCATAAAGCTTTTACAGCCTTACCCAGCTGAAAACCAGGAACACTTCCCTTTTCTTCTGCCCTGTCTATTTTTCTGGCAAGATGCTGAGAATAAGGTCTGTTACTCGGTATGCCTGTCTATAGTACCCAGCACTACAAGGTCTCAATCCTGCCCAGGGCTCACAAAACAACACAGAAAAAACAGTTCTAGAGCTTTGGGTGTTTTCTGCAAACCCACACATACTATGGCACCATGCAATACAGATACAACTGAAACTCTGCATTTAAATTGTGTATTCTGGTGCCTCTAAATACAAAAAGTTTCTTCACCACCCAATCACTAGTAGTAAGTGAGAAGGCCTGAAAGCTCTGCTCTGCTGTCAGGAGAGAAAGTTTTTGGGTCCAGCGTGGAAGGTTCATAATTCCTTCCCACTAGGAGAAGAATTTTTTTACAGGCATCTGCTGAAAGCAAC
>NW_009746669.1:0-1692 GCF_000703405.1 Apaloderma vittatum | reverse complement strand
GAGCGACCCCTGCCCAAGCCTTTCGCTTTGATCGCATCCCGCAGCGCCTGTTCTCACCTATGGCCTTAAACCGGAGACACCTATAGCGAAGAAACGTGCGGCGCTGGAGTCCTCGGACTCGCCCTGCGTGCTCTGCCTGCTGTACACCCACCGCTCCTGAACTGCACACGATCCGGAGCAGCGGTGCTCTCCCTCTGGGTAGTACAGCCCCGAACACGTTTAGTTTGCCTGCCAAATAAGCCATTAGGTAGCCACATTTCCTCCATCTCCTCCACGTGTTCTGGTAAGCAAACCAAAGTCTGGTTTTGAAATTTGAATTTCCCTATTTCTGCTCTACGGGCCAGTTCTGCAAGGGGCACTCTCTGCAATCATAGATCTCACTTCTACACAGAGTTTGCAAAACAGGAGATGTTATCAGGACTGATGTGGCTGCTTCCATCTGCTACCCCAAATTACGAGGCCTGCAACATCATTGGAATAAAGTCTACTCCTACAGAACCCTATAGAAACAAACCAGGATTCTTTTATGTTTTTCCAGTCCTCTCTTGCTTGCTTTCCCCTCCGCCCGCGCCCACCTCTCCTGTGTATGTAACTTTCTGGTTGTACCAGTTCGCTGAGCTCTGGTGAGCAGGATGCATGTTGACATTTATAAGTATACTGCTGCCTTGTAAACTTCTCCTCACTGCCTATCCCTTGCTGGAAACAGAGCAGAAGGGTTTGGAAAGGACCTGCCACGCATATGCCAAAGATCCAAACCAACCAGGGCAGGCCAAATTCTAGGTTATTGTGCTTAACTACCCCATTAATATACATTTTAAATCAAGAAATACAGTCCACAATCATAAATTAAGTATAGGTTAATGCAGAACGATCTTGGAGTTGTCAACATTTAGTCTAAAAGCCCTGAGAAACATCACATTCATTATTTAGTATTCAGATGCCTTCTTCGGTGATTATTGTTTTGGTTAAAAGGACATTTTTGAATGTTACAATTTCCACCCAAAATCACTAGTCCAGTTGGGCAGCAGACTGTCTCTCTACCGAAGCAAGACCACAGGAATAATATTATTTTTATTGTCTTGACAAAAAGCCTCAGAAAACAAAACCCACTGCAAGTGAAAGGAACAGTATATTTTTCCACTTTAATCATGTTATAGACAGTGTGCTTTCTGGAAGGTTCATTCCTTTAAAAACTACCCCAGAAAATGTCAATGGGAAGATAGGGAATCAGGGGAGGTGTAAGTGCACAGGCTATGGCAGGCAGCACTTGTCTCTGATTTCTGTGCTGGCCAAGTTCTCATTACTGGAGCGCTCTGGCTACTTATTTCAATGAGTCCCTTTCACTCCGAGGACGAGCTGCCTTTCTGGAGCTCAGGCTCTCTGCAGCAATTGCTGGATTTCCTCTCCTTGCTGTCCTTCACGCCCCTCCTGCTCTGCAGGAAAACTGGACGACCAGAGCAGTTGTTCTCCAGTCTCACTCAGGATCCTCTTGAGCAAGAGTCCTCCCCGGTCCTTCCTGATTCCTCTTCTCTCTTTCGATCTTCTCCGCGAAGCCTCACCTGCTCTGCACGACTCTGGGTGCTTTTGTCCTTCTGCTCAGGTTTGAAAGCGCCTCCCCGCACGCCGGCACTGAGGCCCCTCACCTGACACAAGGGCACGTTAATACTGAGCGATACCAACACTCTCGAGCTC
>NW_009746668.1:0-1656 GCF_000703405.1 Apaloderma vittatum | reverse complement strand
TGTGCCCGGCGGGAGCGGGGCTGTTTGACCTGGGCGGCCGAGGCGCCTCTGGCGCAGCCGAGAGCCCGGCCTGTGGCCCCCGGGGTCCCGGGTCAGTGCGTGCTTCCGAGAGCTTCCCTCTTTCGCACGGTGCTGTGGCACTCGGTAAGAGCTGCTGAAAGTGCTCAGAGGACAAGAAGTTTCTCTGTGAACCCCGAGAGCTGTCATGAAGGATATGTGCTGAGCCCTGCCCTGCAACACCCCCGCCTTGCAAGCACTAGCGATTAGCTGGGATTAGAGTCTCTGTGCCTTCTGTAATCGGGTTTTATAATAAGCACTGATGAGAATAGCCTGGCTGTAGGATACCGGGGAGCTGTGAGAGCGTCAGAGCCATGTAAAGGGAGTACAAAGACTTTAAATTGATGCTGGAATGCGGAAACCATAGGACGTTTGTGTCTTCACCATGGTGTCATGGCTGAGAGGCATTTTTCGGTTCTCGGGGTGGCTGTGTGTCACCTGGGTGACCTTGGACAAATCTTTTCTACCCGTTTCACCTTTAGCTGAGGAATATCAGGCTATCGGCTCCTTTTTGTGCCGTGCTGGAAGTGCAGTATCAGCAGGAGCTGTTCAGAGAGGAAGGTTTTAGTGCCCAGTGGCGGGAGGATGATTAGGAAAGTCAATGGGAGGGGTTTTCTGACTGACGGTGTTTGGGTGGTGCAGGAGAGAGAAGGCATTACTATGGTGTTACCAGGGATGATTAGCATGGCAGCTTTGGGGATCAGTTAGCTGATGCAACCACCACCACAGTCTTTTAGGCTGTATTCTAAGCCACAAGTATTTCAAGTTAGCATAGGTGAGGGGTTTTTGCCTCTGTCAGCATTGCCTGCATGGTCTGTCATGGTTTGAGAGCATGTGGGTTTACTTTTCACTCTTTAGCTGTGTGCTCTGCTCTTCACAGTGGTGGGGAGTGCTCTGACCTGCTGGGTTTTGCTCTGCAGGCAGTGTTAACCTTTTAAGGACACTGTGCAGGAAAACATGGCTGGGGAGGCAGCGAGGAAATGCTGCTTCTGTCCTGTGACTCCCATTGGGGCGAGGTTCGTTAATACGTTAGATCTGTAATCGGATGTCTGTAGAAGGAGGAGGAATTGTCATGATTAATTAATTAGAGGTCCTGAGAAGAGCATGAGCTTTTTCAGAAGTCTTAGGTGCTATTTCGAGAGATGACAGCAGGTGGCAATCTCTCCCTAAAAAGCTTCTGTGGAAAAGTCCGATGCTTGTGAATTTTTCTCGGGCAGCCGCAAGGGGTTGCTAAAGAAGGGCTTTTTCCTGCTCTAAGGGTAGTGAGTCCTATTGGGGGTACAGATCTGCACAGGGTATAGAAGGATCGCTTCTCTAAGAGGAAGACTCAAATCAGGCTTTTTTTTTTTTTTCCTTCCAAACTCAGCGACCACTGATTTAAGGAGGAGGTGCTGTTGCATCCCTGCAGAACTTCAGCTGCAATGGAGCTGAGCTAACTGGAGGTGCTTAAGAGATGGTTTGATGTTGTGATCTTGGCTTCTTATGCATCTCCCATGTGTCTTCTCAAGTCTGTTGGCACTACTGCTGCTTTGCTTTGAGGACCAGCGCATCTGTTCAATACCTGTGATTGCAGAATCACAGAATCACAGAATGTTCGGG
>NW_009746667.1:0-1689 GCF_000703405.1 Apaloderma vittatum | reverse complement strand
ATCTACCAGATTTTACTAGTGATCTGCTCCCTCTGTTAGATTTAACAGCAGCGGTTGATTCCATTTGTTTTCATGTTGGTCTGTGTTTTCCTTGTTTAAGTGAATCTTCAGTTCTTTTTCCTCCTATCTCGCCAGAGTGAAGAATGTCAGGGACAAAGCCTTATCTGCAAGGTCTTGCTGAGCTCTTAAAAGTCACAGAGAACTCTGGAATACATGTTTATCAGGTAACTGAGGCACCGGATTAGAATTTGGGAATCCAGGAAGTGGTTGAAGTGGTTTCCTTGTGGTCCCAATAGAAAAGGTTTCTACATTTAAGAAAGAAATTAAATTATTTCAGAAATTTTGTCAAAGATGACAAACTGACACCTATTCCAAACCTGCCAGAAATGATGAAAATTCAAGTGAGGTACAGAAGTACCTGAACATCCCTAATTTGACAGTTTTCTGAGTCTGGTCAACTGTTGTAGTGAAGTCAGGAAAAAAAACAACAACCAAGCACAAAAAACCAAACAAGCCTCAATGAGAAAAATAAAATTTTAAATACAGAAAAAATTGTAGCTAAACTAGAAAAGCAAAAGATCTACAGAAGTCTATGGTCACTGTGTGAAGGTGTGAATTTTCCATTTGAGCTTTAGGCTTTTAGGCCTAAATCACATATTTGTCTCGCAGACATCTCTGGAAGCTTCTAATTACATAGTAATTGGACAATTTAAGAGACTTTTCTTTGAAAAACATAAAAATGTCACTAAAATATATTGTCCTAAAATCTATCAATGAAAAAATATGTATTTTAAAGAATAATATATCACTACATACAGTGTTTGTTAAATACGTTATTTACTTTTCAGATGCCACAGCAATGAGTGACTAGCATACGCTCTCTTAGTGTGGTCAGGAGGTGGTTAGACTTTCTACCATAAAACCTCTTAATGCATACCTTCATTACAGAAGTCAAGACTGGAAGTAATATTTTTGTATTTGAGTGGTTGTCAAAATTTGGCATATCCTGGAGATCCTGAATGAGTTTGTCAGCTGCCATTGGTGCTGCCAGAAACTCTAGAAGCTTTCTGGGCTCCTGCAGATATAAATTGCTGTTAAAGAGACTGATATCTACAACTTCTTGTTCTCACGTGCTTCTGTATTCCTGGTAAATGTATGCTTCTATACAGTTATGACCACTGGGTACTATACGAATACAGTAAGAAATAGTAATTTCTTATGAAGCATTTATGTTTATGTTTGCAGACTTACTATCTAAAGATTCAGCACAGGAAGAAAGTAAAGGTGAAGAAATGTAGTAGATTTAGAGAGAAATTGGAATTCTGTGATTACATTCTCAGGAAGCGTATATCAATACAATAAGGGTAACAGAAGGTATTGAATCAGTATCTTCAAAGCTTAATCAAACACATGAAATGCAAATGCATTCTTCTTACTTCTTCTTGCTCAGTACAACTGAGATCGCTCCTCCTTATGAAATCAGTAATCAAATGATAAATATAAGTTTTTCTTTCTCCTGTAGAATACATCCAGTTTATATTGCTAGTACTATTTATTTTATCTCTATTTCTACTACATGAATTTGTATCCTATAGGCAACTTAGTAGTTACACTTGGATCGCAGAAGAGTGATTACAAGAATGGCTGTTTGATCCTTTGTTTCTTTGCTATCCCCTCCACTTTTCCCTA
>NW_009746666.1:0-1658 GCF_000703405.1 Apaloderma vittatum | reverse complement strand
ACTGATGACTTACCCGCAACTCTTGTAGTAAAGATAGTCTCACTTTTTTCTCTGCAGAGCTAATTAGGTGACAATCTCACCGCACTTTAAAAGTACCTTCATTATCTCGAGTCAATTAGTGGTTGATTTATCAATTACTTTTGTCACTGATGGTTCCAGAAGCATTCTGCATTGCAACGTTGCTCAATTTAATTACACCAGAGTATATTAGCACAGGCTTTAAGGCACTCAGGAGTCTCTGCTGGATAATTCTAATAAACTCTATGCAGGTTAAAACCAAGGAGTATAAATCAGCACTTTCAAATGCTAAAATGGCAAAGGAGAACAGTAGAATGAAATAAACATTCTGGTACTGATATATTTGTGTTTCAACCCTCATTTGTTGCACTTAAATATATCTTTCACTCTTCTAACACTCCATAGTGGTGCATATTGTTGAACACCAAAGTCTGGTTATTTCTGTGGAAACATCTTTTTGTTTCAATTTTGTTTAGGTTTTTGCTGAAACGTGAGCTCGGCAACACACAAAACTGAGCATGACTAATTTCAGAAGAATCCAGTAAAGTCCCAGTAGGTGCTCAAACCTGACCCAACAAAATCTGTCCTATCTGCAGAGAATATTTTGGTAGGTTTCTCCAAGCAAGCTATGGTGGAAGACTAACATTTTTAAGCCAGTCTGTGCATGTTCTGCTGGTCTCAGAGGTTCCTGCTCTCAGTCTCCAGTTGAGTCTACTCAACGGTTTTGCACTTGGATTTTAACTGAAGAGTTTGCAGAAGCATTTCAGGGGCTCAGCTCAGCAGTAGATGTTTACAGTGTCCTAAAAGGTTCACCTTCATATCTCTGAATGATATTCACAGCTTTCTACTTAATGTTTTATTAACCCTTTTACGTGTGGGCTCCACAAAACGACCTACTCGTGGCAATGGTTCAACGAGGGAACATTGCATGAATTTATTTTTCAGTGGATGAAGTTTACATCAGAATATGCAAATACACAGACTTCTGCTATTTTACACTTCACAACCAGAAGGCTAGATACGCTATTAATTCAACTCTTGCAAGATGTCCTGACACAGCCATGGTTGTCGGGACCCAAGAGGCAAATTTGGCACCAGCTCAGTTCACATCCCACTTACAGGGAGTCAGGTGACTTCTCATCACTTCTCCCCCAGCTCAGCACTTCCGTACAGTTCTTCTAAAAGCTAATCCTTTCTCTCGTGAAGAACTGAGTCTCCTAACGTGACTTCTAATCACAAAAAAAACCCCAAAACATGGGAGTCAGCTAGGAGGAAAAGAAATGAGGAAAGCAGAGACAAGACATCCATCTTGTTCTCCGCAGCCTCCTGCTGTTAACATGTTTCCATAAATTGATTAATCATAAATTATTAATGTCAGCCTCACTGAGATAGAATGTATCTCCTTTATTGAAATCTGTCTCCTAGGCATCCTGGCAGTGGTTTTGACTGATAAGCCAATAGTACCGCTATTTGCATAATCATGCTGGCACCTGGCTGCTCAGCTAACTCACTGTGGTGTTGACACAATGGCATACGATGTATTTGTGCCTGGCATCATCTTGATGGCCCCCAAACAGTGCTTGGGGACGAGAAGGTTCTAAATAAGAGGGGTGATTCTCCTCCTTTACTCTGCTCTTGGG
>NW_009746665.1:0-1656 GCF_000703405.1 Apaloderma vittatum | reverse complement strand
CTCTCCTCCCTGCTCCTCACTCTCCCTGAAACCCTTCATTGCAACAGTTGGGACACAAGATCTAATACTACGTCCAAGCCAAGTCATTCTGTAGATGCTCATACAGCTGAGGTCAACTGTTTGTCCTTCAACCCTTACAGTGAGTTCATTCTAGCAACTGGTTCTGCTGACAAGGTATTTACTTGTTCATACTTTAAGTTTACAACTATTTTAGATTGCAATTCTATAGCCGTTATAGTAAAAATGATTTCTTGCCATTTCTTCCAGACGGTGGCTCTATGGGATCTTCGAAATTTAAAATTGAAACTCCATTCTTTTGAGTCTCACAAAGATGAGATTTTTCAGGTGAGTAAACTTTTCTCACAGCTTGTAACAAAATCTATAAGAATACTGACTAGAACAAGAACATTTCCTATGGTGATCAACCATAGTAAATAAGTCTGTTAAACAGACTTTTTGTTCAACAAATACAGACAGTACTCTACATAGTTTCTTTCTACCTCTCCTCACTTGACTAATATTGTGAGCTCTGACTATTTAGGAGTTGCAAGTAACAGTGAATTTTAAACAATTAAATTTCATTATATGGTAACAGTGAAATAGTGCTCTCTGTTCAATCTGAAAAATCTTAAGACTTCAAAGCACTCTGAGCTATAGGAGTTTTTGCTGGAAGAAAGTGATCTATTGAGTCTAGTTGAAAATGAGTGGCCTGGTGCTGCTGGTGGTTTTTTAGGATATGCTTTAGAAATCCAAGCTGGTATTGTGTTGGGTTTTTTTTTCAATAGGTTCACTGGTCTCCTCACAATGAAACAATTCTTGCTTCAAGTGGTACCGATCGTCGGCTTAATGTCTGGGATCTCAGGTGAGGAATATTTCCTTCCTTTCAGCATATATGAACAGGTGGTATTAAAAAAAAGAAAAAAGCTGCAGAGATGCTTTATTTCATAGACTTGATCTGTGCTGTTCGCTAGCCTTCTTTGCTTGCTCAACTCAGACCTGATCTTTCACGTATGCAGTAGAAGCAGCACATTTTGTGTGTAACACCCTAATATTATTTCTCTGTGAGGATTTCTTGTTGATAGAATTGGTTTCTGTTGCCTTCAGTAATTATGTCTGCCTCCATGTGCTTTACAAGTCAGATTCTATTTCAGCAATGATAACACTAAACAGTTGACACTTTGTACCTGGGGCCTATAGTTTTTTGACAGTGAGAAAAACCAATAACAAAAGCAAATACTGAAGAAAAAAAAAGGCTAGGAAGTGTTAAGCTGATGTTGGATGCAATTTTCATTATTAATAAAAAGTATAAACTACTTTCTTACAGTAAAATTGGAGAAGAGCAATCTGCTGAGGATGCAGAAGATGGGCCTCCTGAACTGCTGGTAGGCTTTTGTTGAGGTTTCAGTCTGCTGATATGCTTTATGGCAGTACGATGCCTCACGACCGTGCTATTAAAACTGCAGCAATTTATGAATCTTTTCACCTCCCCAGTTTTCAATCCACTGCTCTACCTTGCTCTACCTCTGTAGGTTTCCTCTGTTCAGTTCTGAAGGAGGTGGATTTTTGAAAGCTGTTCTGGACGTGATTTACACATCTTCACTGTTGAACAAATTTACAGTTTGGCGTGTGTTCGTCTGTACTGTTTCATAACTGAAC
>NW_009746664.1:0-1654 GCF_000703405.1 Apaloderma vittatum | reverse complement strand
TTTTTTTTTTTTTGCATTCAGTAGTGCTTTTAAGTGTTAATGAACACATGCCAGGTATCAATATCTTTTTAAAAATATTTTTGGTCACTGTGTGATCTTGATTTGTTTTCAATTAAAAAAATAAATAAATATGTAATTGTTTAATTTTTTAAAAAATTGCATGAAAGTCATTCCTTCTGAGGAAAATGTGCTGTTTAAATTGGCAAAATGTTAAATAAAGCTTGTTATAAAAATTAATTAACTATCATTTGATCTTCAAAAGGACCTCTTCAAGATTAAAGAAGGCAAATACAATTTCTTTGTGATGACTGTGGCCTAAAAGATCTTAAAGAATATTAATGACTGTGTCGTAAACAATGACCCATAGAACTTCAGTGGGTGTGTCTTGCTGTAACCGAACTTCAGCTAATATTTTACCTTATAAGTGCAGTTAATATACAGTTTTTGAAATCGGAATTGCTTTTTCACTGTTCTCAAATTTTCATCACATCGAGAGCAAGGATTTACTTTGTGTTACAGTATTTTTCTTTGTCCTATTATAATCTAGAAAATCATGAGAATGTACTGTATATGCAGATAAGCCCCCTGTGCAATTATTTTCAATATACTTTTCTGACTTTCTGACTTA
Organism: Apaloderma vittatum; assembly: GCF_000703405.1. Taxonomy (NCBI): domain Eukaryota; kingdom Metazoa; phylum Chordata; class Aves; order Trogoniformes; family Trogonidae; genus Apaloderma; species Apaloderma vittatum. Next base: position 1,026 of record NW_009746664.1, on the reverse strand, counting down.
GTGTTTGTGAAATAATGGATGAAAGACTACTTTAAAAAAAAATCAGTTATCACTTAATAGAGGCTTTAGGACATGCTGGTTCGGAAATAAGGCATTTTGCCATGAAAGCACTCAAACAGTTTGCTGTTACTTTAATACTGTTGAGCAATTCATATAAATGAAAATCTATTTGATTTCTGATTATTCTTCTGACTGTAATGTGAAATGGACAAAGTTTAAGTGAGACTTACCCTGGAGAACAGTAGAAATAATGATGCTTTACTGGAAATACTGAAATAACCTATTTACTGGCTAAATATCTCCTGCCACATGATACTAGTTTGGAAAAAAAAAGGATTATACTTCTCAAGTGTAAAATCTGCGATCCTTTCGGAGTAGCACTGCAGTTCCTACGGTAGCCTGTGATGTTTTGCATGGCCTAGAAGGAGAGCGCTGCATAAAGACACCTGGTCTTGGTTCTGGAGCTGTTTGCTGGTCCGATTGACCTAATATACCTAAAGCTTAGTGGGTTTAGTCTTTGTGCCTTTAAAAAAAGATTGAAAAATAAAAGGAATATTAAAAAATCCAAATGAGCAGAAAAATGTTCTTGGGTGTTCTGTTAAGTCATGCGATATCTAGTTCAGACTCTATAACAAGGCTAAGATTTTTTGGCTTTAAAATCTGTCTGTCTCATAATGCACCTACTTAATGCTGCCTATCTTAAGTATCTTTTTGCCCAAGTGGAAGGGCATGCACCTAACAATTCACCTGCGGGTTTCTACTTTAGATGAGGAAAGGAGAGATGCGTCAAGCTTGTTTTTATACAGTGAACTGACAAGTCTGGCCGATTTCTAGTTGCAGTTGTATTGGTGCTAGAAGAATACATAGTCTTGAATTAAGAAACAGTGTTGGCATAAAATATTTAGTAAGTGTTGCATTCTAGAAGTGGAATTTAAAGAAGCCAATAGTCTGAGTGGGAGCTACCTAAAGTAAACCCTATGAAGTGTCTCCATAATGTGACGGTAGACTCTTATGCTAAGGAAAAGC
>NW_009746663.1:0-1660 GCF_000703405.1 Apaloderma vittatum | reverse complement strand
GTTGTGTCAAGTCCTTTGACAGCTTTGGTCTCATGGACTCCTGTATGTCAAGTTAGCTTAAGAAGTTCTCAGAAGAAATTTTTCTGTGCTATAGGTAATTAATTGTTCTTACAGACTCTGTTTAAAATCTTGGTGGCCTGGGATATCCAAAGACAAATGCTATCAATGAAAACTGAGATGAGAAAGACATTGATATATTTCAACTTTTCACAAGTCCTTTTATTTTCAGTAGATACTTTAGCTTATTGAGCAACAGCCTAAATTTTTCCTATTCTTCCTTGGTTGATAACGTGCTTTCAGAAGCTCTTGTTGTTACACTTTGCAATCTTTCTCACTTTCAATTCCAGCTGAGTTTCACTTTCTTAATTCCAGCCTTGCATGCTCCAATACTCCCAATATATTTCTCCCAAGCAGAACTTCCTTATTTACACCTTCTTTAAAGTTTATTTTTCTTTCCATGTGTTACTCTGTTGTGGTACACCATGAGGCTTTGATGTGAACTAATAGCTCAGTTTAACTCCAAATGCAATTCAAAATACCTGTATTCTTTTTTATTCCATTGCAAGCTAATCATTCCAGATAAAGATGCTAAGAAAATTTTCATGATAAAGACAGAGGTTTCAATAGCTTTCAAAACAACATCTTAAAGCAAATCAACAAAGACTGTGGCTGATTTAAGTCCAAGGTTTTGGCATTGAGATGGGGTTTGCAGAGCTGAAGCCTTTTAGAAGAAGCCAGGAGCTGTCCAGTGCCAGATACAGCCTGTTCAGCCAGCTCCAACAAACTCACTGGAGCACACATCTGAATCTGCCAGTGGAGTTGGTGATACCTTTTAAAAAAACATAACTGAGAAGGTTAAACATCAAAATAAAAATTAATTACAGGATCATAGCAGTAAGATTTGCTCTCTGGTGGAGCTGGTAACACTCCTGAAGGGACTGAAGTCAGTGGATAACCCATACTGCCACAGGCAAACCCCTGAAGGGATAGTGACCTGTAAATAGCGGAAATTTGGAAGAAGGAAAGAAAAATGTCTGGAGTGAGGCTGAACATGGAAAAGGGGAGAAAAGCTATTTTCCCTAAGTGTTTCGTCTTTTTCTCTTGATATTCAAATCAGTAATTAAATGTTTATGATAACTGGCAATGAACTAAGTTAAATTTTCCAAGTTGAGTCACTAATTGGAGAGTGATTTCCCTGCCAACTTTTTATGCCTTTGCTTTTCCTATTTTCTCCCTTGTCCCACTGGCAGGGGGGGAATGAGTGAATGACAGTGGGGGTGCATGACTGCCAACTGTAGCCATCTTACCACATAGACAAAAAACTAATCACTGGTTAAACTTGAGGCCATATAGAAATCCTTGAATATCTTCCTCTACACTTTGATAGTTTATGAAGTATTTACAGCTGAATTTCTTTTAAAGTGTAAATATGACTGTCAATTAGCCCAAGGAAATAAATGCGGTAACATATACATCCCATAAGAGTCATTAAGAGAGAGAAAGAATGAGAAAGAGAAAGGGGAAGTGATGGGAAGAAAAACCTTCCCAGAATTTAGGTAACACAAACTGCAAAGCTTAGACAATATTCTTGGAATTACTTTCATTAATATATAGGTAGAGAGGAAGGTGGTTCTCTGTGGGATATTTAGAGAACAGCAGA
>NW_009746662.1:0-1647 GCF_000703405.1 Apaloderma vittatum | reverse complement strand
TGCCAGGGCCCCCGGTCCCTCCTGTGCCCGGGAGAGGAAAGCGCATCGCATCCGTGCCGGCTGGAACGCCTCAGGAGGGTTTAAAAACAAAAAAATCAAACAGCTGTATGGGGGAACGCTGGCATTTTCCAACCGGTGGAAATAGGGTGGGTTTGGGGGTGAAACGCAGAAGGCATCTGTGGCTTTATTTAGAAGCGCTTGAGCTTTCCCTTTGGTCTCGAAAGCTGCCACCGATGGGAAAAAAAAAAATAAAAAGCAGTCCCGGTATGAATAGGGTGGTTGAGGATTTCTAAATCGCCTTAAGATCAGGGTCTCCCTGACGCCCGACGGTAATTTAGCGAGGGCATTTCTCCTGAGGCAGCTGTAACCGGTCCAGATTGATTAACTGGGGTGTGTTAACACCGTCACCCTCCTCCCCATGGATAGCAACACTCAATTAAAGCAAATGTAATTAAGGGCGTGCGATGGGAGGTACCTCCGTGCAACAGTAATTACCAAATACCCTCGTTTTAGCTAAAGCGATATGTGTACGTGTAATATGTGTGTGTATATTAGGGCCAAAAAAATACAGAGTGTGCTTCGGATCAGTTTCTAGCACCACATCGTTTGTCTTTCAGCTCCGAGCGACCCCCTTTTTTATGAATGGTAGGTTTTGCTCGATTGAAGAGACGAGCTCGTTCTTGAAAGTCTGTGGGCTAGAGGGTGCTGCAGAGCACTCGACTCCTCTCCCTGACAATGCGAAGAAGAAGAAAGACTTTTTTTTTTTCCCAAAAGGTGTGGTTTGAAGCTTGTTGAAGCTTCCCTTCAAGAACTGCGGCGCATGAAATGAGAGAGAGCCAGGCGACTTCCCATTTAAAAAGGATTGCACTCCTGTGTTGGATTTCTAGCACATAGGCTGGAATGTAAAATGTGGACTTTACACAAAACACCGCAGAGTACCTCGTGCCTGTAGGCAGGGTATCTATTGAAGATAAGTTTAATGACTTTTCAGCAACTTTAGGCTTTGTTGGTGTGGGCTTTTTTTGGTTTTGTTTTTACTGTGAACCATCTATCTGAATAGATCGCTCCTCATTGTAATCGGGTAACTTCCAAAGACTCAAGAAATAATTTAAATTCTTCTTGTGCTTCTCCTCTCAATTTTTAGGAGTTGCATTTTTATAACATCTTGGTGGCTGGGTAAGGACTTGCCAGCTTTTATCAGTGCATCTTTTTAATGACACTTTATCTGCTAAATATGCTTCTAAAGCCACCTTTGGCTCCCATGAACAAAACCAAGATTGCACAGATGCTTCATCTCAAACTAGCGAGGGGAAGGAAGAGTCACATCTGATGAGGCTTCTTGTCTGGGGTAGCAACAACAGTCTAGCCCACCTGTTTTTTCTTGTACTTGGGAACTGAATACTTGGGCGACCTGAAATTTTGGATCTGCGGTGGGAAGGAAAGCCTAACCTTTCACTAGAAGATACAATCATACCTCTAAACAAGATGATACTGCTTCTTCGTTAATGTGTACTGCTTTAAGAAGCTATCTAGCCTAGTTAGGGTTCTAAACCCTTTAATTTCATTATCTACTTGAAGTGCTGGTAGCTTTCACCTGTAGTTGCCACATGAGTTTCCTAGTAGATGGCCTATCAAGGATAAGAAGGT
>NW_009746661.1:0-1646 GCF_000703405.1 Apaloderma vittatum | reverse complement strand
ATATATGTATATAATTCTTTTAAAAGAAATCTACTGCTGAGGGCCACAGACTAAAAAGCTTTTAAAAATCTTTCAAAAATCTTTCCTCCTTCTTCAAGAAATCAGTTGCAGCTCTGTAAAAGCCATCCACCCGTCACAGCCTAAACCAAAAATACGATGCTTTAGATGCAAACCAAGTTTTTGCTTTCTAGGAAAGCTCATTTCTATCAACACTAGAAAACAGATGTTTCCCAACAGCACACCAGTCTATTACATAATCCCTGTCTTTTGATCTAACGAGGATGAGCCATCACCACACACCATAATGTTTCAGCATCCAGTGGACCAGTCCTAACTAATCACAGAGATGACACAACTCTCACAATTTCTGTACTTTTCAGTATCTCTTCAGTAGAAATTTAGTTCACAGAACTTCTTTCCATGAAGTTGAAGCTGATCCACGTATCTTGAAACAGAAGAGAGTTCACACTACCTGGCAAGATACTTCCCTACCTACCTATACTTTCAAGAGATAACTGAGTTACAAGTATTTTCAGCTTGAGTGAATTCAGTGCCAGATTAATTTTTGATTGTTTTCTGCTCAGTCTAACACTGCTCATGTCTAAAGAAGGTGGTTTACTATTTCCTCGACTGCACTAAAAGGAAAGGCAACTACTAAATGGATATCCTTATAAAAATAGGTGGTTTTTGTTCTATGCTTACAAGTGCTTAAAGAATACACCTCATTATCAAATTGAAGGTAGGTTGGCTGGGTGGATACTGAGCATGGATTATTTTCTATTTTGTTTCTCTGAATGCCTACCCTCTGTGATTTGTCAGTGACCCTACTGTAAATAAATCAACAACTTTTTCCCCCTCAAAGTGCTACATTCTTTCTTTTAAATCTAAAGCACCTCTAACAAAGCTTCTTTCAGAATTCAATTCCCTGCTCTCCAAAACTAGTGACAAATAAAGCTTTCTGCAATAAGCTTAGATACTTGAACTGATAAACTATATGAAGCACTCTGTTACTTGGGGAAAAAAACCCAAACCTTTAAAACCTAATAGGGAGAACATGACATTGTATTGCTTTGCTATCTGACCCACAACTTGGTTTCCCTGATGTAACAAACATTTCCACCATGCTCCCCTCAAATGACTAGTATCAACCTTATCAATATTACTTTTATAATATTACTTAAATGCAGGAGTAAATATCCACATTTACATTTAGTGTATTACAAGTATAAAGATACTATTTTTTGCTGTATACCCCCTCTCCCCTTCAAGATCTCTATCACAGTGAATCAATTAAATTAGAAGTTATCATTAACTCTTCATGGTAAAACTTAGATTCTAAAAATTTCAGCTGGAAGTGACATTTCATACATTTTATTCCTTCAAATTGCCCTCAAAAAAAATATTTGCGTAAACTCCAGCATTTTTCCACTACTCCTTACCTGAAGAGATACATAAGTCAACAAGAAGTCTTAATTAATGTAACACAGATCTCCAGACCCAAAGCAGACTACTCAGTATGCTGTTCCACTTAGTATGCTTCTAGAAAAAAAGGCTCTTCAAGTATTAAGTGATAGTAGCTAGAGAACAGTATACAGACTCATTCAAAAAGCCTAGTTTCTCCTAAGATTATCATTAGGGAAAAAAAA
>NW_009746660.1:0-1630 GCF_000703405.1 Apaloderma vittatum | reverse complement strand
GTCATAAGAAGCAAGCCTTCACCTGTCTTGGAGGCTAGTGGAGGACTAGAGCCAGTCGGTTCCTCTGCCCCTCCCCTCAGCTAACATGAAAAAAAGAAAAAAAAAGATGAGAAAACAACACTACTCTCAAGAGCATTGGGATAGGAGACCTAATACAAACTGCTGCTTTTTGGTAAGGTGTGCATTTTGTCTTAATTTTATTTCAGGACAGGCAAAACCCCCCCAAAACAGCATTTCCACAGGACTCAAATCTGGAGATTGTTTTCAGGTGGGAAAGTCATTCTCTGGCCATTTATTTGCAAAGCAGTAAGCCCTTGTGTCTATCCCTGTTCTATCATGGAGAAATATTAAAATGAGATGTCGAAAGGGTAAAAGCTGATCCCTGCACGGAGAAACTGAGAATTAAATACCTGATTTGGACTATAAAGGTCTTCAAATTTGTAGAGTGAGAAATGTGATAATTTTGAGCAGAAATTCCATTCAACAGTGGCATTTTTTACAGGATTCACTGAAACAAGCACAAGAAAAGTGGAATAATAATAATAGTAATGATAATAATAAAAAAGTAATTACTTTCTCCATTAAAAAAAAAGTTTTGTCCAAAAGTTCCCAGCAGGCTTAAGTGAGGCTTATATCTGTGGTAGCAGATATGAAAAAGGCAGACTGGGGTCATCTAATCCAGGGGCTGGAAACCTTTCAAGGGTTGAGTGCCAGACTGTATTTTTCTTCCACATCAGAACTCAGCAGGCTCTGTCTCTCTCTGGAAAGAGGGTGAGCTGATGGGTGGGATCCTGGCTTTCAGGATTCAAACCATCTGCAACAGCCGAGCTGTGTTCTCCAGAGTTTATCCTCATAGCTCCTCTCCCAGCACGTGCCTGATTTAAATCACTTTGGAGGTGGCTTCAAAAGAAGATCCAGCAAATGTTGGGGTTTTGGGATCTTTTCCCTGTAAACAGACCTACAGTGGAAGTTGATGATCAGTAGGTAACGACTGTAGGTGATGATCTGAGCTCTTTAATGGCCTGCAAGCCTTGCTCTGATACAAAGACAGCTACTGTCAAGGATAATTAAAGGGGTAAGAGGAAAAGGAAAAAGCCAAGTGCATTGGTTTTGCCTAGGATGGAGTTAATTTTCTTCCCCATCCCACAGGTGGCAGTGGTGGTGGTGGAGGACTGAGAGAGCAGCTGTGTGATGCTTGGTTGCCACCAAGCCTTCACTGAGGGAGGATCCATGATAACAATACTACGTTTAAAATGGGTAGGAGTAAATTTCTGCTTGTTTTGAGGCCTCCCTGTGCTGGCAGAAAGGGATAGAGGAAGGGATTCAGCTTGCAGGATCAGACACCTGCACAAGATATGTACAGTGGAGGGGTCTCCATAGGCTCTGTGTGCCTGAGCTCTTACAACAGTCACTGGAGACCCAGTCCATGCAGGTAAAACCAATCAACTCACCCTAATCTAGGCGCCAGGTCAGCTTCATTTAACTGCTGGTTGCTGGACAGGTGCCTTCTAGCTCCATGTGGGCATCTTGACTGCTCTGGTGCATCTTCATTAGGGACACCAACTTTATACCCTTAGGTTCCTGAAATTTTCCTGAAATTTTCAGTTGAATCTCATCCATCTCCACAGGA
>NW_009746659.1:0-1645 GCF_000703405.1 Apaloderma vittatum | reverse complement strand
GGATCCCACTGGCCCTCTTGGCCACAAGGCAGTGTTTGGATCAACTGTACCTTATTGGTATGGCCGGCTTCTTCCTCCCAAAGTTGGCTTCGAAGATAAAGCCTTCCACCGCAATAAACAGGAACTGGGAGAACGTCACGATGTTCCCACATCCTGGAAACCGCCTGCGGGCACGGAGAAGAAAGACAAACATAAGAGCAACGCCACGGAGAGCGAACGCTGCGTTGGGCTCCAATAAAATGAGGCAAACGGCTCAGCATCCCTGAGTGAGCATCAACCCGGAGGGGCTTTACTGCTTCACCTCTCCAGGATCTCACTGAGGTCCTCCTGAGTTTGCTGGATGCCAGAAGGTTGGTCATAGGTTCAGGAAGGAACAGCTCAAAAACAAGAGTCCAAAAACATTGTGGCATTACATGCAAGGGAGGTTGCCAACATGATACACGCTTTGCACCCAAGTTTTTAAACCCTACAAGGTACTGAAAGCCACAAAAAGGTGCCTGACCTCAAAAGAGTCCCTCTTAGTTCCCAGAGAGACCCAGGCCTGGCAGTTATTGCTACCTCTGTAGCAGGAAGGGCACTGCTTCTGAGCAAACCGACCTCGTGTGTTCGTTCTGGGGGAAGAGGAATCACACGCAAGGGCAAGGCAGCCCCGAAGAGCCTGATGTTAAACACCACTCCCTGCACGCCGCTCACCCGCTCCTGGCAGACTCTGCCTCCTTCTTAAGCTTCCAGAGAAGCAGATTTCCTCAGGATCCCACAGTCGGGCTCAGAGGAGGCCGTGACACGTCAGATACTGAGAAACCTCGCTGCGATTTGTGACGTGAGACAAGAGGAATTTGAGTAAGTACTTCCCCTTTCTCTGGTGCAAGACAAAAACTGAGGCTTGGTCTCTTCCAAAATCTCCTGTCACCTCCCCAGACTTCTCAGAAGCAGCAGCAGAGCTCCAGCTAATGCAGAGCTGGCACGTGGTTGCCACCAAACAGCACCTGGAAAGATCACCTCTCCCTGCATGTCCATGGGGCAGGCACGAGCCTGAGCAATTCCCTTCTCCCCACCTGACAATTTTCACATTTTTCAGAACTTAATTGTCCGTGAGACTCCAAACGCCACCGGACAGTGAGGTTACAAGGTTCAAAAGTTACTTGGGGAAAGAGATATTGAACAGAGGCCAATCTCCAGAATTGTAAACCTTAATCTCTGGAGGGGAATACAAAGCAAGTGTAAACTTGGAATAATGCAAAACTATTTCCATGCCCTCGACAGCGCTTCCTCTTGCATTCAGTCAGTTGCTGCACATATGACCTCACGTTATCAGTGAAGTGTTGACACAAGGTTATGTGTTGACTGATAATAAAAAGACAAATAAAATAAGAAAAAACAACTCCAGGCTGTACATGCCCGTGTCTCTGATTTACAATCCTGAGGCACCCATAGACGTAAAAGAAACAACGAGAAGTCTGGATATATCAACCAAAGATCTGCTTTAGCTATGGCCAACTGAGAGCAAGTTCTCCAGAAGCAACAGAGAAACTACGATGCCAGTTGTCACCCTGGCTCCTGGGGCGGAATTCCTTGGGCTGTTACCATCTAGCAGCCCCAACAGATGGTGGGATGAAACAAGGGCAAGTGTAGAGTTTTGCACCTG
>NW_009746658.1:0-1644 GCF_000703405.1 Apaloderma vittatum | reverse complement strand
CCTGTACCTGCCCTCTCTAGATTTGCGCTTCCTGGAAGTACCCCTTTCTTCTTCACTTTCACCCCTTCCATGTTCAAGGGAGACTTAATACAAATGCATTTAATTCTAAGCCACAACCAAACCTTACAGCTGGGACCGACAGTTGGGCTTTCATAGCGCTATCCAGCACTTCCCTTTGCCAGAGATATTTCTAGCTCTAGGAGATTTGCTTGGACCCCAGATCGAAGAGGTCTCCAGCTGTGCCAGGAACAGACAGCCTGAGAGGCCTCGCTCCTCTTGCTTGAACCCAAGCACACTCCAGACCTCCCTCTCTTGTTTGCTGACCTCAGGATTGCCAGTCCAACAGGTGGTAGTGCAGTCAGACACAGCTTTACAAAGCTAAATAGAAAGAAAAGAAACTCCTGTCAAGTGGGAAGGACGAAAGGTAGTCAAAGGTTGGGCAGAAGGTAACCGTAATGTGTCTAGGTTTTATGTAGTGTTAAAATAAATGTTTGCTCAGGGTGGGCTAATTGCAGCTATATTCTCCAGCCAGAGGGAGTGAGGGGCCTGTCTCATCCAGGCCTGCCATGACAGGATTTAGAGAAAGCTTTGGCAGCCCAGCCCTGGGAGCCTGATGTGACCAGGGAGTGGAGATGTATTCAGACCTTCTGGCAAGCTCTGGTACACACCTTCAAGTGCCCTTGTGTGCTAGCAACCCAACAGAGGCAAGGCTACTGGAGCTCCCTGCTCCCAGGTGCAGCCAGTATTCCCAGTATGCATGTACATAAACATGTGCACGCAACACATACATGCACATATGAGGATGTATGCCAGCCACACAGATCGCAGACACACTCTGCACTCATACAAACAGTGTCAACAGCCTCATCCTGCACCCATTTCTGCTTGAGCATGACAGAGGTCCATTGTGCAGCAGGGATCTCTCCTGTAGCAGGGTTACTCAGTCTTCCCAGTAGCTCGTCCTGGATCCCGGTCTCCCCAGGCACCTTGACTTAGCAGCCCTTGAGTCCACAGCCACATTGCAGTTGCTGGTATAGACCCCTCACTCAGATACACACACACACAGAGCACTATGAGAAGTGGCTGAAACTCTCTTGATCCCTCCAGTAGCCACCTCACTCTGTGGTTTCACCCTCAGGGGCATACAGAGGCACACATGTGGCATCCGGATCACGTCACCTGCGTTTTGGCTTGTGATCACACATTCACATGCCCTCACTCACTCCAGTTGATTTCACTCACTCTGATCTCTCCAATTCCTGGCATTTAGACCTCCATCATAAAATTCATGCACCTAGAATAGAGCATCCTTCATGCAAGAAAATAGTTGGAAATGGAATTTAACAAGAAGACAGGATAAACTGCACAAAATACTTGCAGGGAATGTCCAGACAATGATGCTGATCAGCAATCTGTTTACATGCTACCAGCCCCTTTTATCCCTTTATTGATCTTCTCATTTGTTTCTCCCTAAACCACCCCGATCCCCCCACCTTCCCTGTTGTTGGTTCTTCCCCTAAACATCACATAAATCTAGTGCAATCTCCAAATGCTCTTCTCTTGCACCCCATAATGGGTGCCATACCCCTAGGCAGTAACCACCCACCTCAGTTATAGAATCATAGAATCATTTTGATTGGAAAA
>NW_009746657.1:0-1660 GCF_000703405.1 Apaloderma vittatum | reverse complement strand
GGGGCAGCGCCTTCCGCGCGGGTGGCCGCAACCTCCGAGGAACGGCCCCCGGGCCCCCCGGGGCAGTTTTCCTACGGGCGTTATCGCATCGCCCCTCCAGCTGTTGCCGAGGTTGGTACCGCGCTTACTTAGGAAATACTTAGTGCCCTGCTCGAATCTTTTTCCGTTCCCTAGCAAACATCCTCTTTTGGGGCTCTGAGAAGAATGTTTGGAGAGTGCGATGCAACTACACTTTCGATTGTATTTGTTCATTGTAGAAAAGATTAAATGGTAAGTGGTTGGAGAAATAGTTTTCTCTCTACTCCAGCGTTGACAACGCAGCCGCGGTTCACCAGGCTGATGCTCGCAGCCCCCCCAGGCCTTGGCACAGCACCTCCACTGCAGGCAGCTGCCGGACTGTGCCCACATCTGTGCCTGCAGCCGCTTCCCCAGTGCCCGGTGCGCACTGCACTGCCCTGGGGCCAGCTCCAGCTGCAGGGCTGATTATATGCTTCTCTGTAGCCAGGTAGCTATGGCTGTTTAGCTCACTTCTCGTATAATTTTATTTCTTCAGGACATTAAATAAACGTGTCCTTTTATACTTTATTTCAGTAATGTTATTGGTACAAAGGAACGCCAAACGCATCACACGCTCAAACACAGTCTTGCCAAGGAGCTTCACTATGCCAGCGATGGCACTCTGGCAGGTTGAGGCCCTAATTTCAGGCTGTGCTGAGCATTACTGTAACACAGACAGCTCCAGTATCTGCCTGAGTCTGGGCATTGCCTATTAGTCTACTTTGAAACTCTTTTTAAGTGTTTCCTGCTGTTTTCCGAGAAATGGAAGCTACTGGATGTATGTTAGTGTTGATGACGGCTTTGCAGTGCTTGCAAGCACTGTCAGCACCTTAGGTAAAACTAAAATGACCTTGTAATTGTAATGCTACCATTTTAAACATACTACTAGCTCTTTAGCATCCAGAGCAGCAAGAACTTGCAGTCTGCAAGTGCTATTTTAAGGACAGCACTTTTTTATTTTTTTTTGTAGTAAACTTAGTTCTGTTACTCATAGGAAATATATGTTTGAATTTGTTGCTGCATGAACACAAGCTTAGAGCCAGGACACCGTATTGCTTCCATATACAGACAACTCATTACCTAATAACAAGGAAAATACTTTTAATACTGGCAAAAAGCAAAATGAGCACATTCTCCTCACATCTACATAGAACAAAACATACATATTTGTAGAGGGAAATTAAAACAGAGTACTATGTCATAATAATGCTAGAGTTTTAATTGTTGCTCATGTATCATTTTAGTCGCATGTAATAGTCTTATTTCAGTCTATTTCTAGTCTTACTAAGAACTACTGCAATACCAACAATGAAATAATGCTAATAGTAATACTAAACACAACAGCAACAGCAGTAAGTATATCAAAGAGTGCAACATGTTTGTATATTACTTGTCCTGGCTGAAGTTCTGGTCCCTTGAAGTCAGTGCCAGAAATCTCACTGACTTTTAAAAAAGGTCAGAATTTAGCTCCTGGTGATATATCTACCTTGTACAAAGCTGAGTCACAGCTGAGTTTTGCCCTTCAGCCAACATCTGGAACAGTTTTGAAGTCCCAGTGACCTATAGCAGCAACCTTGAGAGCAGCCCTGAAGAAAAGGACTTG
>NW_009746656.1:0-1630 GCF_000703405.1 Apaloderma vittatum | reverse complement strand
GTTGTCTCCAACCACCACTCAGGACGCCACACACTCCGTATGTCCACAGTCCAGGGACTTGCCCCAGCCTCTCAAGAAGGAATGAAGAAAGCCAGCTGTGCACCTTGGCAGGGCAGAAAGACCTCCTCACACCTCCACCACCCCACCCCAAGAAGGTGGAAGATGCATCACGCAATCTACAGGCCAGGACCAGTGGTGCTGACACTGCAGACCACGACATCAGTGAGACAAAAGGGAGGTAGGACGATGGCCCCTAGACCCATTAGCACCCACTCAATTTCCACATGTGAGGAGCCTTTAGAAGGAAGACAATGAAATCCAGGGCAAGAGAGGAAGGGGAGAACCCAAATGAAAAGGGGCAGAGACAAAAGGGTGTGCCTGGGCAGTCTCCCATGCCAGGCCCGGCCTTGCTCAGTTGTGGAGGGTGGGCACATCGAGGGTAGTGTGGCTGCAGACACTGCTCCCCACCAGCACTGGCATCAGTGCTGGCCTAAGCCCCTGTGTGTGGCCCCAGCCCCTCTTTCTCCATCACCAGTTTTCCCCATGGCCATGATCACCCTCCCCAGAGCATAGGTGACACCTAGAAGAAGCCTCATGTCCACAGCCTTTTGCATACTTGAATCACCCCACTATGTGCTGCAGCTGAGGATAACACTGATGATAATAACTCTAACACAGATGATTGAGGAGCCAATGATGGAAGATGCTTTGCTGGACTTGATATATACATACACACTAATCAGCAAGGTGAAGGACAGGGGCAGATGGAAAATCAAGGGTACTGCAGACCAGGCAGCCTCTCTTCAGTTGCTGAGGTGACGAATAATATTGAAAACCATTTACGAAACTGTGAAGGACAAGCAGCTGATTGGTCATAGTCAGTATAGGTTTACAATGTGGAGATGATGTTTGACTAACCTCATCACCTTCTGCAGTGAGGTGACGAACTTGGTGCGCAATATGAACAGTGGCTGTTTATCTCTAGTTCGGTAAAGGTTTTAACACTTTGCCCTATAACATCCTCACAGACAGTCTGAAGTAGCAGGGACTAGTTAAGGGGACAGTGAAGTAGACCAAAAGCTGTCTGGACTGCTGGGCAAACAGGGTTTTGATAGCAGCATGAAGACTACCTAAACGGAGGCCAGTAACTGGTGGTATACTGCAGAGTTCAGCACAAGGTCAATGGAGTTTAATGGTGTCTTCACTAATGATAGGACAGAGCGCACCCTCAATGGGTTTGCAGAAGACAAAAAATGGAGAGGAGTCCACCAGGTGGCTGCAGTGTTATTCAGATGAACTTGTGCAGGCTGGAGTAATAGACAGAGAGGAAATCTCGTGAAATTTGCAAAAGAAATGTCAAGTCCTGCCCTGGGTAGCTGTAAACCCTTGCACCCATCTATGCTATGGGGTCTGGCAATGTGGAAAGCAACTTCTCAGGAAGGAGCCTTGGTGTCTGGGCGAGCATTAGCTGATGAAGCACAGACAGTGGCCAAGGTGGCAAGCTGTCTCCTGGGTTGCATTGGGAAAGGTGTTGCCAGTGGTTACAGGTGGTGATCCTTCCTGTCTCTTCAAATCTGGTTAACCCCCTTGGAAGTGCTCAGTGTAGTTCTGGTCTCCCCAATGCCAGAAC
>NW_009746655.1:0-1656 GCF_000703405.1 Apaloderma vittatum | reverse complement strand
GATGATAATAATAATAATAATAATAATAAAAGAAGATATCATGCCATTGACAAATAGAAACAATTTTATATCTAATAGGATTTAAGTAATAAAGGCTGAAGGGCTGCAACAGCTGCAAAGAGATTAGATACGTTATGTTTTCTCTGTGTAATAAAACTTGTCAAATAAAGCTGAATAAAATCTTCTTATCTGTGTCTCTGGCTTATTTTTCCTGCAGCCTCTTTCCTTTCAGCTGATTGCAGGAATCACCATTTCTCTAGAATGGTTACACACACGACAGTTCAATTAGAGTCAAGTTAGTGAAAGTTATTGCTGAATTTGCCTTTGCTTGTGCCTTTTTTTTAAAAGCAAAGGACATCTGCAGCATTTGGAGAGCACGAAGATCATCAAAAAACCCACTTTGCCAAACTGTTACCGATCTCTGATGACATTTACTGGACAACTGGGCTGGACTGCATATATCACTGCAGTACCATTAAATTTAGCACTGTTCTACACCAGATCTGGATCTGGTTTAAAAATAAGATACAGCAAAATAACAAGACAGCCTTCTGCAATCATACTTGATGCTGCCTTGGCTATTCCAATCCGTTTCTTTCTAAGATCTCTTTTCTTACCAGTCTGCTCCCACTTCTGGGCACTCTCTGGAGTCCTTTGCCATTCTTTCTGCTTCTCCTGCACTGGTTTCTCCTTACCTTGAAACGAAAGCACGCTCTTTCTGGGGCTTGTGTGCTAACGTTTGCTGAGAGCTTTAGGGATACGCAGATGGTATTTGTGTTCAAAAGTGCGAGTTGTTTTACTACTGTTAATAAGATGTGACAAGTGATATTTTGCTAACCTTTCCTTGAAATCCAGGGCCAAACCTTTGTCTGGTCCATCCTTCCATCCAGGCAAGTATTTCCGAACTTGCATGCATGTCTGATTTAAATTACATGAGCATCTAAAAGAGAGGTATTGTTTTAAATACTGAGTGGGAAGAGCGAATGATGATGCACGTTTGAGTGGCTTTGTCGTTGCCTTTGGCACATATTTGAACAAAGTATATTACCTTCTTAGGCAAACCAATGAACCCAGTAAGAAAAGCCAAGGGATCTGTCCAAGCTGATGTAATACATAAAGACACAAACATCATCCATAAATCAATAGACATTGATTTAGGTAAATGAGAGCTTTGCCCTTAGGTGAGAAAAAAATTATTTATTTATATGTATGTATTTAAAGTGTCTCATGCAAGATTTCTGGGGACATATAACCAATATTAATTAAAATTTAAGTGTGTCGTGTCAATGCCCACAAACCCATTATTTAAGATTTCTTTTCAAATTAAAGCTTTTCTCCTACATTTTTTCTCCTCTAGATAGAAAGCTCAGGAAACCAATACGTGATGACAATATGATAACCAATTAGGGAGAAACAGCTGAAACCAGTTGCTGGTGCTGAAACTACTGTCAAAATCTACAGTGCATCTGCATCTGAAACAACTTTTGGCCACTGTTTTAAACACATCTGTTCCCTGGGGTAGCGGGGGAAAAGAGAAATCTATATAATCTAATATTTTAATTTAATCTTAGACCTAGTTGCATGAAACTCTGAAGACACTGGGAAAAGAAGGGTGAGTGTAAACTCGATGTAACCCTGTGCTGCAGTCAGCTCTGA
>NW_009746654.1:0-1639 GCF_000703405.1 Apaloderma vittatum | reverse complement strand
AGGGCCAAGGACAAAGCAGAGAAATGTAATGGAACATAAATAAAATAAAGTCAGTCTCTAAAGTGTTATAAAACAAGGGAAAAAGAAAAACCTCAGTATAATTATTTAAATCTGCAGTTTGATCACTGTACAAATGGGCACTGAAACGTGTTTGATGGACTCTCAAGGCACTGGACTTGAGAGACAAGGTGCTCTTGCATTTCCAAGTCCAATGTCCTTTATGCATATAAGAACACAGATTTTTAAAAGAAGAAAAAGTAGAAAAATATATCTAGTGCTGTTGATTTGTGCTACATTTTTGTCCCTTGCTACCTGTTCTCTGTGAGAAAGATGTCACTGTACTGCCACTGATGCTGTATGTCCATCACTTGTTTTTTATCCCAGATGGCAAGTTGTAATAATTTTAGCCAAATATTTGTGGGTTTTTCTCCCTGTTTTTCACTAGTTTTAAGCAGAAATATTTCCAGACACCATGATTCCATAATGTTTATAAGTTAAATGCAAAAGTAAGTCTTGATAAGGTATTCTGAGTTAGAAGACATACATATGCCCCCTCTCCTTGCATGTTAAATTACCGTTTGTATCTATCTGACAATATGTATGTTAATACATAGTATTCGTATGTTAATACATAATATTGTTAGTACATAATATTTGTATGTTAATACATAGTATTTGCTTAATATTTGTCTGAAGGCCTAAAATGGTACCCAGAAAACAAGGAGCATCTTTAATCAGGTGTTTGATGTAAAAAGCTGTTAGCAGTTTTCTTATTAGCTGATGCTTGCGCAAGTTTGGTTGGCAATTTCAAAATCAGCATGCTTCTTGTGGGGTGTTAATATGTCACCAGTATATAACCTATTGTGTTAGAGATGGTTAGCTCACAAATTAAGGAAGAAAGATTTGACAGAGGGGTAAAAGGTCCCACCCACTATCTGTTAGATACAGTGCTAAGTCAAGGCTCAAGTTACTCGTGTCTGATGCCAGCTCTGTTCTAGCAAATACTAAGACAGGGCACACAGGCCTCATTTTCCACCCTCTCACTTAAATATGCTGGGCAGAAGCTGGAAATTGTTGTGAAATACTGCCTTTTAACTCCCAAGGAGCTAGGCCCACAACATTCATATGGGAAAAAAGTATTCTAGGACTTGTAACTGACCTCCAAGCTTTACCAAAGGGCAAAGCTGGTTTACTGAGGGATAAAATCACAACTGCGTGGAAGAGGGGTCTGTCTGCGTGCAGCGAGTGGCTGGGTTTTCCAGCAGGCAGTTTGATGTCCTGCTTCTCTCATAATTACGTGCTTCTGAGAAACATCTTCCTTTAGCTGCAGTACATTCATACAAACTGCAGGACCCCTGAAGCCCTGTGATGCGTGATCTGTTCTCTAGGCAATATCACGCGTTTGGTCTGAAAACATTCCTTGGCGGTGTATTTTTCTGTATTTGTTGAAATTTGCAGTACAAAATATTTTTTAAAAGGTCTAGCGCAGGAATTCCTGAACAGCGTGCCACTACAGCAGCCTGCTTGGCCTGCCCACAGCAACTGAGTTTGCTCATACCCAAAATGAACAATGTGTGTACAGGCCCACAGGCTGCAGAGGAAAATAGGAAAAGCAGCCATGTGCTGTCACTTTTTTTTT
>NW_009746653.1:0-1653 GCF_000703405.1 Apaloderma vittatum | reverse complement strand
TCACTACCAGAACTTTTTCATCCATAAACCAGTCTGCTTATAGTCTTTTTCATCCAACGTGTGACACTTGCTATTTCAGGTCTGCTTTTGTCACTGTTATGAATGGACACATATACTGACTTTTATCATGGTCATGACCAGCACTAACTACTGCTGTTTCTAGTCTCTACCTTTTTTTTTCATAGAACGCAAAGCTACCTCAAAAAAGGCTGTTCTCAACCTCAGTTTGTCTTATCTACTCTCCTTTATATCCCTGATTAAGGATTGTAGCTACTTTTTCATTGTTCCACAAACAGGCAAAAATGAGCTTTTTATGTGGTGGGTTTTTTTTCCCATAGGAGTGATTTACGTAATTAAACTTTGCATGAAAAACCACAACTCTGAAAATAAGCTTGCTTTACACTATTAGGAAAGGGCATATAAAAAGCCTGAAGATGTTCTGTTTCCAATTTCCTTATAAAATACTTAATAACTCCACTTTTTCAGAGTCTAATAACCTGCCTTCCAACTTTCAGTTACTTAAAGAGTCTTCATGAGAAACACAGATGAATATATTCTTCAGTATTTGTCAAGACTAGATCTAAGAACGTCTTATTCTGTCAAAGCAAATGTAGCTATACACATAGCTGTAAGTAAATTAAACATGTTTATTAGTGTGATAATTTAAGAAATATTTTTACATTAAAATCTCCTATATGTACCTAGGCTATTCACAATTTACTACATATTTGGGAGGGTTTTTTTAATCTCATCATAACTTAAGACAAGCTATGCAGAAACATTACACATAAAATTTTAATGACATTAAGATTTGCTTCACTAAACAGATGTTCACTTCCAAACCTGTGCAAAAGGTGTCGTGTTAAAAAAACCCAACACCATAGGGTGAGTGGATTCTAAAGGATAACTGAATTTTTTTAAAGTTGTTGTTGTACCTTGTTCAAACAATAAGAAAATCCATAGACTGTTTTGACATTTTTACATATTATATATGCATTATATTTTTCTAGATCTGCAATTTAAAAGAAAATACACTGTAGGATTAAATTACTTGCATTAGTATATATACTTGTTATTATTAAAAAAAACACCACCAAAACCCAGCACAGTATATAACCCTGATTAAATATAATCTAAAAATATGTGGGTTTGAAGCTACAAACTGTGTATGGAGCCTCAGTGATTATATTTCTTTTAGCTGTGTAATACACAAATTGAGCTCAGAGAGGTGAGTGCTTCTCTTAGCATACGACCTTAGGCTTAGTGTCTACAATTCAGTTTCCATTCAATCCATCACTAAATCAAGAGACAAACCTGCAGCATTTGGAATGGAATAGGATCAAGTCACTGTTTTTGACTTCTACGTCCAAAATGTATTTCCACCACCAAGAGGAATTCACCCCACCTCAAATAACAGGACATATACAATTTTTTTTTTTTTGCAATTACAAAGCAGTGAGTTGCCTAATACGTTTAAATACCTTGTCAAATAGGTTAAATCGTAAATATTTTACATATATTTAGACATCTCAATTCTTTTCTTTGGTAATACCTATGAATTCCTTTCTTTTTTTTTTTTTTTTATGAGCAATTACCCATTGGGTAGTTGTTAGGTCCATTACATTAGAGGGCTGGAGCACCTCTCCTATGAAG
>NW_009746652.1:0-1651 GCF_000703405.1 Apaloderma vittatum | reverse complement strand
TTTTTTTTTCTTTTTATATGTTCCTAATAAATGGAACTAGGCATAGTAAGGGTATAAAAAAGTCAATATGTAAGAAGTTGTTGAAGCCAGTGTATTGCATTTGTGTTCTAATCTGAACAGGAAACAGCACGTGCAACAGAGATCAAGTAAGGTTTATCATATATCTGGGTACACAATCAATTTGGTGAAAGGAAAATTCTTATTCTGGGCCAGCCCTTTGACTTCCTTCTAAGTAGCCGAAGTAGGATATGTGGGTCAAGCAGTTACATTCCGCTGCAATTGGTTATCTTATATTTCAGGTATATAAATACCTCTTTGATCTGAGTTTGCAGGAAGCTCAATTCAACATGCTATTGAATTGGGGATGTAATTTTGTCCCGGATATACTTGAAATTGTGTTGACTGACTGAAGCTGGTTTTCCACATCCAAAACCAGGCACGGGTGCACAAGGATAGTTTTTGTGTTCAGCCCAGCCTCACGGGCCACGTGATGCTGGTTCCAGCGTTGGCAATCCAACCCCGAGCAGTTACTGCTGAGCTGCCAGTGACAGAGGTGATCGAAGGGAGAATAAACTACGAGCAGCCAGGATTATAGAGCTGTGAGGCTGTAAAATTTGAGTCAGATTCTGTGTCCATGTATTCGTATACTAAAAAAGGCACATGGAGAACAACAACAAAAACCTTCCCCAGCAAATTTGCTCCCCGTGAAGAATGATTGTTGTCCTGGCTGCTTCTCCCACCAGTTAAAATCCTAAAAAACTTATCGATCATGTACTCTGACACCAGCTTGGTACTTTAAGAGCAGCAATTAAGAGGCTCCAGTGCTTGCACTGCTGTATGTGATGTAATATTAGAGTCCTGGGGAGGGCACACATTCACTTGAGCCGTGGTGTTGGTGTAAATCTCCTGAAGAAGAGCAGAGCCCAAGGCCATGTCCTGGTTTATCACATTGCTGTGAAATGTTGGGAAAGACCCTCAGCTCCTCTGAGTCCTCCTGGCTGCATTTGTTGAAGTCCAATTATTGTTTACACCCCCTGAGGATACATCCCTGTTGCACACACTGCTGCCACTGTGTCCGTCCCATCCGTGTGTCCCGTGGTTCAGCGGCAACCTCTCAACATAGGTCGCTAACAGAAACCTGGCTTCGTTTTTAATGGAAGAAAAGAGAGTTGAAAAATTCACAGTTCTCGGGGCTCTCGCTGGTGGTAATGATGGTTTTGGGATATTGCATATCCTGTGAAAACTGTGTTTGTATCTGCAGAGGAGAGTGAGCCTCAGTGCAGTTAGGAGCTGGGGGAGAGTTCAAGGCTCATGATATTCTGGTACAGAAACAGCACAGAAGAAAGTGAGAATAAAAGTTTTCAGGTTTTTCTCTCTGGCAAAGTGGTAGGAAAGAAAAGTAAATATTTGCATCAAATGTAACAACTGTTAGATGGAAACAAGGCAAGTAGACCGTTTTCTTGAGCTTCCCTGGTGTCAGACTGGAAGTAATGTCAGGATGTCTCACCCGCCTGCATCTCCCCGAGCCAGAGCTTTGCTGTTCGGAGGGACGCTCCGTCTGAGACACTACCTGAAGAGAAAGATTAATGTGTCAGTGCTGGCTTAAATTGTCAAGCAGGTAATATTTCTACTTCTTTTTTTTTTTTAAAAA
>NW_009746651.1:0-1555 GCF_000703405.1 Apaloderma vittatum | reverse complement strand
TAAAAGACAAAAAAAAAAAAAGAAAAGGAAACAATGTAGTGCAACATTTCTTTGATCCTTGTCTTAGAGGGAGAACTGATTGACACGAGACCTGCATCCTGTTCCCAGTTTGCGAAAAGGTGTTTGACCAAGTGACGTGCAGCTGTCATGTTATCTGCTCTCACCTCCTGATCCTCCCTTCATTTCTCACTAGACAAATATATCTTGTACAGCAGACAGTGCACAACCTGCGGAAACAGCCCATCATATCCCGGACACAGAGTGACCCTCTCGGAGATGCTCACTGAATTTAGCATTATGGGGATGCCACGGAGCTCGGCTCAAGCTGTGTTAAAATTGTGTTGAAAAACCTCTGCGTTCAAGTGAATAGTTTTGCTAGTGTACCAGGAACTGAGCAGTTAGTAGCAGACAAGAATAGGTGAGACTATAATGAATTTCCAGGTTTTCCCTAACTGTATTAAAAGTGCAAGAGACTTCCTCAGTTTTGGTGACTATTTTGACCAGTCTATGAACTTCCATCCTTGTAGTCTCTGGGAGCTTTGAATGCCTTCCACAGAAACGACTCCAGAGCGTGCGTGTAATCCTCTGATTTACATAGCAGAGCAGGACTTCAGTGAACTCAGTATCTGAGGATATTTTTTTTTCTTTCCATAAAGAAATTCAGTGTCTGCCACCGAAAAATCCTCCAGTATTCTCTTTGTAGAATGCTCAGTCACTAAAAGCACATAACTAATGTAACATTTTATGTCATGTTACCAAGAAAACCTGTCAGAGAAAGTCTTCCAGGCATGTTAGAACAGCGCTGCCGTAACATTCTGGTAACACAAAGCAAGAGAGAAGCCCGTGGCTTTTAAGGTCAGCGAAGCAAAGTGAGAAAGGATACAGAGGTGCAATGGAGTTGGGGGGATGCTCACACTGTAGGTTAGGGTCAGGGTCAAGAAGGGAATTCAGATATTTTTTTTTCCAGCTGTTGCCTTTGGTCTAGATTGTGTTATCTCCCTAATGAAAGATTACCTTCCCCTAAACTCTGCTTGTTGTTTTTCGTCTTCTGTGCTTGGGTTTTCCTCCTTGGCTGTATACTAGAGGTACACATCCAAAAGGATATTTTCAGGTAGCTGCTCTGAGTATTAAACATTTATCTGGGGAAATAATGGCCATATCAGGTAGCTAGTTTATATAAGAACAGCTCTATAGGTTAGAAAGAGATGTTTATCAAAGACTTTGACATAAATCTGTATTTATCAGATATTATTCTCTGATTTAAGCAGCAACATGTTATGGACTAACATTTGGCAAAGCTGAGCTTGTCAAAAGGAGCATCTGCATAAATAGGAAAAGCACAGTTTAACAGAAAGGGCATCCTTATACAAGGACATGAAAATTGCAGGTTTTAGAAATGTGAGAAAATTTTTTCAGCTAAACTTAATTAATTAACGTAATAGCTGCAGTGAAATTTAAGCTTTAATAACATTTACCCACAGAAATGCAAAGTATGAAAAGCCAACACATGGCATTTTGTAGATGGCAGGGTAGAAAGGGAAGATGGAATGGAATC
>NW_009746650.1:0-1560 GCF_000703405.1 Apaloderma vittatum | reverse complement strand
AAACAGGAATAACTCTAAAATTGTATTTATCCGGAGATAACTGTCCTGTCAAATAAGACTTCTTTAGTGTAACTCAGCTTCATAATTTGGGTTGTTTCGAAACGTAGGGCTTTTATTTTTCACCAGCAGAAGTTTAGAGGAGACAGAAAATATAAATGCTTGTGGTCGTGTCTGTTTAAGAATCCTTTGTTAATTGCTTTGTCCGTGTGTGTGTCTTTATGAGGCAAGGAAAAACTAGTAGTTACTTTTCAGTTTCTCCAGTCCTCTTTCCTCTTCCTTTAGCCCCTGGTTTTGATAGAGTGTAAATCTGTCTCTAGGTGTGGGATGCAGGAATAATAAACAGAAGAATTCTACCTGAAGATGTTATTTTGAAAATATTTTGTGCTTTATTGACCAGCTATCAACAAGACACCAGAAATTCAGTCTTGCTAAAATCTGTTGTAAGTTTCAGATTACTTCAGGTAGGCACAGAAGCTGCCTGTGTAGAAACCAGACGAACACACCTAGGACCAGACCTATCAAGCAGGGATTCCCATGGCTAAACCCATCAGTACTATTTTTCCTATGAGGGGTTACACACAGCCTCAGTTCTGCCTGTAGCTCTGAAGTCTCAGGCTTAAGCACATTCAATAGCTGCACTTTCGACGGACAGCAGAGATACTCAAATATTCCATGAACATTTTCTTGGAGATACTTGAAAATACCTCTTTAATTCCATGGCAGGTCCTGCACAGAATTTAAGTTTTCATTTTGCATTAGAGTGAGGTCTGTCTGTGGCCATTTGAAGCAGAATTATAGTTGCAAGTATTAACAGTGCTGTAAAATATAATCAAAGCAAGGACACCTTTGCTTAGAAGCAGGTTTCCCAAATACAGTGAAACCCAACAGTGAAGGCAAGTTGCACTGTTGTCATTCAGATCTTTTTTTGATTTTGTGCTGTTTATGAGTCTAGTGATCAAATTGCTACAGCTTATTCCCTTAGCATGTATTCAGCAAAATGTGTAAATGAGGTGACGAATCAGATAACCCAAGGGAACCAGTATGTGAATCCAGCTACAGAGTAAGGTGTAAGAAGTTCAAGCCAAGCCTCGTAGATGTGCCAGAACTGTGGTAAGAATAGGAAAGAAGTTGCACAAGCTCAGGTCATAAAAGGCCAGGGAGAGCATGGGACTAGGGGAACTTCCCGTCAGTTGGGTAACGGGACAGCTCTGATACTGGTTACACAGCTCATAATCTTTTCTCTTGTGAAATGTTTCACAGTCTCCTATGAAGGTAAAAATATTGCATGAGAAGTCCTAACTAAAGCTATCAAGGGGTTATCCCCCGATCAATAAATCCAGGCTTTGGAGAGCATTAGAAGACTTTCAGCATGTCACCTGTTATTCAGTATCATCTCAGTTAGAGAAAGTTGTTACATAAAACCTTTACAGAGAGAGATTTGCAGGTGGGTTTCTTTAATTCTGTTAATGGCCTTTCCATCTGTATCATCCTGTAAGGTTTTACTCTCCAGCAGTATGGGAGATGCAGTCACTTTAGTGAAATGCTTGGATCTATACAGCA
>NW_009746649.1:0-1645 GCF_000703405.1 Apaloderma vittatum | reverse complement strand
TTAGCTAGTATTTAAATACTTGGTAATAAACACCCAGGGAATATATAGCTGTGGCCATAGCATATAGAATGCTGCATTAAAATGAATTGTGTATTTTAAAGCCATAATGAATGAAGTAACAAAGAAAATTACTCAGGGTGTTGACCAGTGGCTCAGATTCCAAGCTCTACTGCAGTATTTGTGCAAGATAAAGCTTTGATAAAGTGTCTTTGCAGCTAATTCCAACCAGTTTATTATTTTAAAAGTTTATTATTTTAAAAGTGTAGTGATTTGACTGATTTGACTAGCACTTACTTCGCTACATTATTGATGCAATGTGTCCTCACCTAGTCCAAAGATCAGATGCAAAGTTCAGTAGCCAGGCTCCCTGGCCACCTTCCAAACTATGGTAATAACTCTCTTATCTGAGGGAACAGCTGACGTAGTACAGCAGTTTTTCTGTGCAAGGTGAATTCTACTCTCATCTGTCAGAAATCAGAAGCTGACCTGGTCATCTGCAAATATCATCCTGAGTCACTGTTTCTCCAAAAAGTAAAAAGATATATTCTATGAAATTAGCTTGGCAACGACAGGAAAGTAATTGGAAAAAGTGAACATGGATTTACCAAAGGAAAATCGAGGCTGATCAGCCTGGCTGCTTTCTGCATTGAAACAACTGACTACGTGAATGAGGGGAGCATGGTGGATGTAAAAGACCTTGAATGCAGTAAGGTTTTTGACTCTGCTTTTCACAGCATTCTCATTTGGAAGCTGATCTGAGATAAGCCAGGCGAACAGACTGTTAGATGGACTGAAAATTGGCTGGACAGTGAGAATCACAGGCAAGTAATCAATAGCTTGACATACGGCTGGAATACCTACTTAGCCAGGTGTCTGTACTGAGGTCTGAATTGTCCAATAGCTTCATCAGTAACCTGAGTGCCAAGACAGAACACATCAGCAGCAAATCTGTGGACAGCACTAAATCAGAGGGAATGGCTAGCACATCCAACAGTAATGCTTCAGTCCAGAGGGTCCATGAGAAACTTAAGGACTGGACCAAGAAGTGATTGGTTCTACCATAAGAAGGGACGAGTTTTGTGTCTGGGACTGAGTAATCCCTTTCATCAACCAAGACCACAAACTAGTTGACTGAGCACTGGCCCTGCTGGAAAGGACCTTAAGGTGACAACAGAATATGTGCCAACAGCACACCTCAATCACAAAAGCAGAAATATGTAGCTATAACCTGCAAGAGCCTTATTCAGCAGATGAAGTTACCTATTTCCATGTGGCTAAGGTGAGTTAGGTGAGTTTTGGTCCCATTACTCAAGGTGGATGTTGAGAAACTGGAAGGAATCCATTAGGGCTACTAAGATGGCAAATTGCCATTCTATGATTCTATGACTGCATACAGCATGTGACATAGGAGGAGCAGTCGAGAGAACTGGGCATGTTTAGTCTAGCAAAGGGGAGGTGGAGAGGCAATTTAATACGTTCCTACAGCTACTTAAATATCTCAACCTACAAGTCTTACATCTAGCCCTCCAATTCTCTCTCCCCCATCCCCTGGGGCTGAGGGAGGATGAGCAAGTGACTGTGCAGTGTTTGGCTGCTGGCCGGGTCCAAACCACCAGAAAGAAAAACAAGGGGTAGTAGCCACTAG
>NW_009746648.1:0-1517 GCF_000703405.1 Apaloderma vittatum | reverse complement strand
GCTGTTAACGTATTTTAACAGGCCCCTTTGCTGTCCTTCACAGTACTGGCCATGATGAACTCTAATCGAGCTTTAGCCACATGGACTTTCTCCCCACAGTGGCAAAGAGCATCTCAGTAGTCCTCCTACGTCACCTGCCCTTGGTTCCAATGGCCAGACACTTTCCTTTTCCATGTAAGTTCTAGAAGAATCCTGCTCAGTCAAGCTGGCCTTCTGCCCCACTTGCTCGACTTTGGACACTTTGGAATCGTCTGCTCCTGCGCTCTTAAGAGATGGCTCTTAAGAAGTGACCAGCATTCGTGGACACCGATACCTTTAAAAGCAGATTCCCAGGGGACCTTACTAACCCACTCCTTCGGCGGCCCTGAGCCTGCTTTTCCCGTGTCCTGGGCAAGGGTTTGCTGGAGGTTTTTCTCCTATCACCAACACTTTGAAGCTCAACTCCTTTGTGCTCACCCAAACAGCCACCAAACTCCACTTGGCCCACAAGTCTCTGTTTCCAAACAAGAAATCCAGGAGGGCACCTTTCCTAGTTGGCTTAAGAGTTAACTCTGAAATTCTTCCTTGCACTGAAGTACCATCCAATTTTTCTTTGTTTTGGTCTGTTACTTTCATTTAAATGTATTAAAGTATGTCAGAGAAAAGTTCTAACAATTTCTTTAACAACCAGACGCTACAATGGTCACTTTACTTCAATCTCTTAGCTACCTGTACTTTATTCATAAAAGTCTCATGACAGAGAGAAATATATAAAGGGTAAAATCAAAAAACTGAGCAATTATGTTTTAGTATCGACAGTCGCCTGTAAGACAATAGCAAGTTTAAAAAGTGAAGATGGTCTCAGGACTAAATAAGATGTAATTTAATTTATCACAGTCTAAAAGTTTCACCAACCATACTGTACAGCTTGAGTTTTATTATCGATGCTAGTTCATCGTGTACTTTTTTAGGTAACTTTCTTTACCAACCTATAATGCAACATAAACTAATACGAAGCTAAAAAAGTTTCTCATTTTATTTACCGCAGTGTAACCTAAGTAGCATGTGGTTCTCAACTAAGAGAGGCTTCTTCTCAGGCTACCTCCGTCATGAACATAAGCGACATCGTTACAACCGCTTTTCAAGGCAAAGCTAAATACTTTTCCCCTCATTTCCTTCTGCAGCTCCCTAAAGAAATCGAGACCTCTCAACTGGTTGTAAGAACAAGTTCTACTACGAAATCACTTTTACATTAGCTTAAGAGCAGGGAAGCTTGAGGGTCTTTCCTGTGATAGTATAGCTAAGAATAAAATTCAACTACTTGAAGGCCTGACTAGTTGACTCAATGAAAATAATTTGATGGATCTGGGGTCAGCTTGTGCTGATACAGACTACCTGTGTTTCTTGAATATTTTTCCCCTCCTCTAAGTAAAGTATCTAGAATTCCTTAACTTGTAAGCAAAGTAATAATTCGAATTATTAAAAACATTTCCATTTTTCAGTACTTTAAAAGGAATAGTTTAATACAGTTGTCCAAC
>NW_009746647.1:0-1533 GCF_000703405.1 Apaloderma vittatum | reverse complement strand
AACGTAACAAAAATTGCAGGTTTCAAGTGCCATTGAGGCTTTGTCCCCCTGGGAGGTAGGACATTTCAAAGGAAGAACAGGATCTCCCAGCAGTAGGGGCTGCAGTCCTTGGGCTTCATGCGATGTCCGTGAATCTCCTTTTACTTTCTTTGCTTTTCTGACAAGTGCACAAAATAAAACATTTCATTTGAGATCGTATGAAATATTTCATGCTGAATGGAACAATGTTTTTTTAGTTTAGCAAGAAGAATAACATTCCAGTATGATCCAAGCAAAGCCGTTTTTTCCACTTGATTTTTCAATTCTGCTGTCAAACTGAAAAATCAGCTATTCCCCCAGACCAATAACAGGGAGCTCTGTTCTCCTGTGTGGAACAGCAGTGTCCTGATGCTGAACAGAATAATATTTCCTGGCAGCATCATTTGTTGCATGTCTTAAAAGATACTCTGATCACAAAGAGGAAAGTGGAGCAGAGATTCCAGCCTTTCCTCACCAGAAGCAAAGCTGAGCAATTTCAAGAGGCAGCAGCAGGAGGCCAGCTTCTCTCCCTGCCTCAGGATCTTCAAAATATCCTAAAGAAAAGTAGTTTTATTCCTGTTTTTAGCTCACAGGCTTTTAAAACAAATTCCTTTCCCCTTCAGCAACCCTAGAGAAGGTGTTTTCAATATGAAAAAGGGGAAAGGAGCATTCGCCGAACCACTGTGGGTGTCACGTGGACCATCTGAGAGGTCTGGTCCCATCTAGCAGGGACTCCTAGGGAGAAAAATGACTAATTCTGAAAGAAACGCTTCATCTCAGAACCATTGGGGGGTCTGATTGCCAGGCTCTTTGGTGCAAGAGGAATGGTCTGACCCCGGTTATTAGTGGTTACTCTGGCAAACTCCACAGAGCATCTGAGATCCTGCCGTCTCTGACTGCATTACTCTTCACCCCGCGCTTGGTGTGGTGGCGTGGCAATGCCAGCTGAGGAGGGGGAAACTGCATCTAGCGAAGGTGAGAGAAGAACTCCAGCAGGGACACAGCTATTCCAGCAAAAATGTCCTGCAAAAATTTATATTTTTACTGAGGAAACTGCAAATGGAGGAAAGCTATTCCATTTTGTGCAGCTGTTTCCAGTTCTGGTTTTACTGTGTTTCAGAACACAGTTGAAATAAGAAAAATAAAAACCTGACAGAAAGCAAAATTTTCACTGAGATGTAATGGTGACAACTGCTCTGCGGTGGGCGGCGCGTCAGGCTGACAAGGATGAGTGTAGCCAGAAATCCTTGGTGTTCCTGCCCACGGCAGCTCTCTGGATGAGCCTGGGAGGCTGCTCTCCCATGACTTCCAGGCACTCGTTCTCCCATCTGCCTGCAGAAAAGGAGGTTGGATGCCTTGGTATTCCAGCAGCCTGCTGAGAAGCAGGAAAGAGAATCAAGGAGAGGCTTTGAAACCTCTGGGGGTCCCACTGGTGTTTCCTCTAATTGGAAATGATTTGTAGGTGATTTTTTAACTCCCGTTGGAGTTTTGTAAATTCTTACAAAAAAAAAAAAA
>NW_009746646.1:0-1613 GCF_000703405.1 Apaloderma vittatum | reverse complement strand
TAGCAGAACTAGAATAAAAGAACATTTGGAGTAACTGCTGTTACTTAGCAGTTCAAAAACTGCTAAGTAATAACCATTGGTCATTCTTAGACTTTTTTTGCAACACTTAATCACATTAGCTATAAGTAAACCCAAAAGATTAAGATATATTAAGATGTCTGAAGCACTAAGAAGATGCCAACACATAGCAATCTGCATTCCTCTTTCCTTTCCCCTCTGACAGCTGAGAGTCTCAGTTCTCAATGGAAAGCCTTGAGGAACTAACATCTGAGACAAGCTATGATACTGTTTCAGTGTGTGTGTCCCTCTTCCTCGGTGACCAAACAATAAAAGACTTGCCAGGCACAACGATGTAAGAACTAAGTGATATGTAAATCGAAACATATCAGTATACAAAGCCAGAGTTAACCTCAGCTACTAACAGCAAGGCACAGCCATTTTACAAAGCGGAAAGTGATCTTTATGCAGAAAAATAACTTCAATCACCTGGAAAAAACCAGTTTTGTTTCTCAGGATAGTTTTAAGCCAGATATGTTGTCTGAATTCTAACACAATTATTATGGTTTTCCGTTATGAAAGATGCCACATCTGTTTCTAAATAAATAACTGTGCAGCCTTTCCCACTATCCTCCAAGACAAACCTTGCATAAAATTATCCTCACTGTCTACTGTTTTCAGAGAAATCTAGATAAGAAAAGGCATTTCCACGTACTGTTCTTTGTTAAGCGCCTCGACCCAAATCATAGCTTTCATGTGATAAAAAAACCCAAGAGCAGCATAGTGTAGATACCACAGGGTAAGAAATAATACTGTATCAACAGATGAGAGTAGCTCCATGGACAATCTGACTATGACAGGTGGTTTTGAAGGGAGTTCGAAGAATCATATCCTTTATCTACTACACTTTCTCTTCATCTAAGGGATTTATTAATTGGAAACTGCATTTCTGCATGAAATTTCTAAGGCAAGAGGCTTAGTCTATCTGATCAGTATTGATCACACGCTTGTCACACCAACCGAGATTTGAAATATAAATTACATTGCTGTCTTTTATCCTGAGCCAGGGAATCTTCAAAAAACAGCTAAGTTCTCTCATAAGAAGAACCAAACTTAATTTTTCATGAGGGCTTTTTTTGATGGTATTTCTGAGAATCACAGCTTTTTTCTTCCGTGATATGCTCTGAAGATGAAAAAGCGACTAGCTATGTAAGAAAACTGGTTGAAATAAAACCACACTTGTTTTAATGAATATGTTGCCTTTGAGTGGGGAAGGAAGCAATAATAGTCTAGTCGGGACCAAACACATTTGCTTTCACATTATAAGTATAATTTCATTCACTTAATAAGAATTTGAACTTATTCATTGTGAAAGCACAAGTAAATATCTGTTAGTCCAAAGCCAAGCCATTTCACTTGCTAAAAATTTCAGTCATTTGCACATTCACTTGGACATCGGAACAGTCCTCCAGCAAAACGCATTAAGTCATAAATGATAGAATTGTTCGAGATAAACTTTCTGAGTGGCTTGAGGCAGAGCCACCTTTGAGAAGCATTTTTAAAGCATAGTTAATTTCAGGGTTTATTGTGTCTAAATTTCCATCCCAGCTTTATTG
>NW_009746645.1:0-1621 GCF_000703405.1 Apaloderma vittatum | reverse complement strand
AAATAAAATAAAATAAAATAAAATAAAGTAACAGTGTTGCTAGTTACAGATTTCCTAATTAGAAAGACTTAATCCACATCATATAGCTAGTTATTCCTGGTTTCTGTTTGTTCCCTACATTGAATTAGGACAGTGCTGATGTTACTGTCCAACAAAGCACTTGGAGAGTTTCACAGATGCTGATGAATACAATTAAAGTTACTGGGAGCTCTGCACATTTCAGAATATCATATCCTGTTGGATACCTTCTTCTCCATAAATGATAGGTTTCTGCACACATCAACAATGTAGAAATCTACACTTATTTCCCAGCTCCTCCCAAACTGTCAACTTTTTTATGACACAATGCTTTAGAGCAATAAAAGTGTGTATAAAGACCTCACTTGTAGATCACAATTTGTCTGAGTAGGGCATTGTTGAAATTCAAATGGCTGGACGGTAAGTAAGCTGTTCAGTGCATCACTACTGGTTAGAAATGTTCTTTAATAATAAAGTGTGAGGTTTCGTAGTGGTTTTCTCTCCCCATGGTGTCCCAAGAGAACAGGCAGACTAAAGGAGTGGGAAGAGCTCTGTGGATCGTAAAAGGTCTATGCTTAGAAATCAAAAAACTGCTGAGTGAACATACGCTGCTAAAAGTCTTTCCCTCTGCCCAGTTAAAAAGGCAGACTCGGTGGCAGCGGCATAGTAAGGTAGTTCCTATCCTAGCAAACATGATTCCTTTTCCCACATCTAATAAGGCACATTTTTGACATTGAAAAACCTGTTTTCCTTTGTAAAGGAAATGTATCACATCGTTTAAAATACTAGTGTAAAAAAAAAATCCTCACTACTCAAATTCTAAAGAAAACATTTTGGATGAAACACTGCCTTTTAACGCTCCTTTTGTATAAGACACTCAAAATTTACAGGAAAACATTTTATTTTCATTTGAAGAACCCAGAATTCTCTCTCCTTTTGTTTTCTCCTAACTGCCAACAAGCTGAGAATTCAAAAACTGGGTGCAGAGGAGAGAAGCATGCTACAGCGTCTTAAGGAAATGTCAGCAAAAAGGGAAATAGATGCCTTGATGCTGTCCACGTTTCACAGTCTGTGACACAGAAATCATAAAATCTCGTTCAACAAAAATGTGCTGTTACTCAAAAATTGATGGATGGCAGGAGACCTGAGGCTGGAAGACAAGATTTTTTAAATGTTCCTTGTGGATATCCCAATCCAAACGTATTATTCAGTTATTTCATTTATGACAAGACATAGAGCAGTGAGAAGACACTGCTAAAATACATTGCCTCCATTTTCGATGGATTTACGATCTGTTCTGGGAAAACTCTCTTGGTCATCTCCCTCCGAACCGTCCCCTCCACGCCGTGTATTCTCAGATTCTGTAGAAACTCTGTTGCCAACACCTCAACGGCCAACAGAGACAGTGTAGCTGCTTGTGTGTAACACAGGGCACGGCATTGCTGTTCTCCTCCTCGGGCCTCTGTGAGCTGGGGATTAGTTTAGTGCAATTTCCTTTCGACTCCTTCAAGGCTCCCACAGTGCCACAAGCCCTACGGCTGGCTAGGGCAGCACGGGAAGGAAAACTGAGGGAAAGCCAGAGTGAGATGTCCCCCACAGGCCG
>NW_009746644.1:0-1560 GCF_000703405.1 Apaloderma vittatum | reverse complement strand
TTGGGTGATACGGTTTAGGGGTGAACTTTTAGGGTAGGGTCAATGGTTGGACCCATTGATCCCAAGGGTCTTTCCAACCTGAATATTTCTATACTTCTATGATTACGCATGATGAAGTAGTGTAGAAAATTGTATGATACAGTCTTCAGTTCTGAGTCACACACTTTGGCTTTGTTTTTATTGTGGTCTGGCAGAGCAAGATTTGCAATGCTCCATAGAAACATAAAAGCGAAATTGCCTCTTTTTCAAATTTTCATGGGCTTAATTGCTTACCTTTTTTTATGAAACAAAACACCAGTATCATTTAATAATCATTCATTATCTGACATGGTATTTGTCACATATAAGAGAACAGTCTGAATCACTCCTAGCTAGATAATTATATGAAACAGTGTTTGTTATTTTTTTAAACTACATTAACACATGTGATTATTATTATCATTATTAAAATTAATTATTATTATTACTACTGATTAATTATGAATATTA
This sequence comes from Apaloderma vittatum, assembly GCF_000703405.1. Taxonomy (NCBI): domain Eukaryota; kingdom Metazoa; phylum Chordata; class Aves; order Trogoniformes; family Trogonidae; genus Apaloderma; species Apaloderma vittatum. The sequence goes on along the minus strand of NW_009746644.1, from coordinate 1,071 downwards.
TTTATAAATGTGAGTACACATGTGCAGTCTTAGCAGCTTCTGGTAATTTAGGATTATCAGCAGTACTATCACGACACAGCCCTAAAAAGATATTCGAGCCTTACACAAGCTAAAGTGTGATACGTAATAATCAGCTATATGTTGCCCCATTAACTAAATATGAGTCACTTCCAGGTATTCACAGAAGGACTAACAATGGAATATGCATATCCAAGCAAGACTCAGATTATGTTTTGCTGTAAAATCGTAGTGCTGAGAACTCTACAGTTAATGAGTCACCATTTAGCGGAAAAGTCTGCACCAAATTCCCATTGTTACTCATCGCTTTTCACAAGTATGTGGGGCAGGGCAACATGGAATAACGTGACAAAATTTGTTAAAAGAGTTTTATTTTTGAAAGAACAAAGGACTGTAAAGTTCCAGGTTGAGTCTCTGGCTGTTTACATAGGATAGAGTGTGAAACAGTTGTAGTGAAACAGATGGGTTCAGGCTTTATTCAACATTACCAGCTACACGAAAAGTAAGTAGACTTACGCTATATACTTTCCACAGTAGCTAAATCTAGCCCTCCAACAGAGGGTTTAAATACTGTTTAAATTGGCATTAACTACTTCCCTTAGAGTTGGGAATTGTGACAGTACTTCTATCCGATGGCACACAACAATTGTAGCACCAATAGGTGAAGCTGCAGGATTATTAGGGACAGGGAATTACAGCTTGTGATGTCAAAACCTGCATAATTTTGCTTGCAAATAGTGATTCAATGGAAGTCAATATATTTTATAGATCAGAATCAGAGATCTATTTCTGTATATCAGTTTGCTTCTTCTTATAGTCAAAGCTCTTATGTGCAAAGGCCATGGGACAGAGCATAATCAAGTTATTACACATGCATTGCTTATTTAACTAGACATCACAAGGAGGAGCAGGAACACCACAGTGAGATGCAAGCTGTTTTAAGAAAAGGGTGGATTTGCTGCTTGGTTTGTTTGATCGTGTTTCAGTTCAAATAACAAGAAGAAAGATCATGCTTCGGCTTGTTTACTTTATTTTATTTTATTTTATTTTATT
>NW_009746643.1:0-1599 GCF_000703405.1 Apaloderma vittatum | reverse complement strand
CTGAGTCCACACTGTTCCTGAGAAGGAAAACGTTTTGATTGAAGCTTGCTTGATTTTTTTTTTAAAAATAAAGATGTTGCATTGTCATAAACAGAGCCTCTGCACAGGTGTAATGATTTTCACTTTGCAAATAGAAATACAACTTCACATACTGAAGAAAGCAAACATTGTCTTGGTGACTGCTGAGTGCAGAAGGGAAGCATATTTTTGTTTTGTCCCTGCAGATAAGCCACGGCCAGTAATTAAACATTCAGTTCCTTTACTCAGTATACTCAACTTCCACACAAATTACATCTGTCTTCAACCTGTTGTGACAACACGAATTGCTGCATCTCTCTTGGCCATGCACCTAAAAATATCTCATGCCAAGTGGACCTGGAAAAGACTTTTGCTTCCAGAACTCCTGCAAAGGGTTTCTGAAATGTCATGGAAGAGACAGCTGATAACCCCTTGTTTGTGAAGAACAAATGAGCTCCACAAAGCAAATGCTGTGGCCACAGGTTCTCTAAAGTTCCTTGAGGAAGTTCTGACTCCTGGGTCACAGCTACTGGGGTGGGTGATCTGAAAAGGCAGGAACCTGAAGGTGGCTGACCGCCATGCCAGTATGTGTTCATGTGCCAGCTCATAATGGTGGTAAACAGATCGTGAATGCTTAGGCCACTTGAGCACTGAGCAGAACTGTTTAACTCCAGGTCCTCTGGCCTTCTCAGCACTATACTAGCTGTTGTGAATTAACCCAGGCTGGAAACTAAGCACCACACAGCCACTTGCTGACTCCTCCCTCATGGTGGGATGGGCAGAAGAATTAAAAACAAGTTCTAGGTTACCCTAAACAAGCAAAGAGGAAGAAAGGTATCTGAAATTGAAGCCTAGCTGTGAAGATCTCAGCCAGGAAAAAAGCTCTTGGTTCTGGAGATTAGATTGTGTGCAAGTTGTAGATTTAAATTCACTTGGAAAGAAAAAGAAATAGCCCTAACATTCAGAGGAACAAAACCCAGTGATTCCACAGCCGTGTTGACTGTCTTTCTCCACTTGGCCTAATCAACCTGGACAGTTTTTCTGCGCAGTGGTGGAGATTCAACGGAAGCATTGGAGGGCACATTAGACTTCTAACTGTTGAGGAAGAAGGAGGGTGGGTGGGGCAAGCTAGAGGAAAATCACAAATGAGAGACAGATTACATTCTGTACAATCCATAGCACATAGATGTGGAGGACAAATGAAAAATGTTACAGGAGAAAGAGCAATGGATTTGTGGGAAACAGGAAGGGGACGCATTCAGCGCACAGTGTACAGAGACATTGTTCCGTCAAACCATGAGATTTTATATGACTTTGGGACAAGAGTTCTTGCACTGCTTTATTCTTACAGATACATGAATATACCATGAAAATATTTTACTGTGGAGAAAAATCCTGTACCGCTCCTTCTTCCTCCAGGGGAGGACTCTCCACTCTTCCTCTGCTCTAACATGGTGTCCCTCTCATGGGAGACCGTTCTTCACACACTTTCCCCAGTGTGAGTCTTCTCACAATAGACGGTCCTTGACAAACTACCCCAATGTGATTCATCTCTGTGGTGTGCAGCCCTTCAGGAGGAAA
>NW_009746642.1:0-1651 GCF_000703405.1 Apaloderma vittatum | reverse complement strand
AGGCAGAGAGAGTGCAAGTGGCCAGCTAATTAGACCAGAAAATTAACACAATATCCTAGACTACAAACCAGACCCCAAACAGTGGATCGTACTCTCCTACGTTAGGATTCACAAATCCATTTTCTTTTATGAAATCTGCCTTTCCACAAAACTAATTTGGAGGTTACATGGTAATTAAAGTGACATTCTGGCAAGTATTTGAGGTTTGAAAAAGAACACCAAGTGAGGTAGGATGAGATCTCAGGAGAGAGCTCATCAGGAGAAGAGCACAGCAATGTGGCTTTAATACAAAGACCGGTAAAGACAAAGAAATTTTGGGGGTCTGGAGGGTGGTATAACTGTAAGAGCAGATTAGTCACCTTTCATTCTGGGGAGGAATTATTAGTAGCTGTTTGTTTTCCACATAGTTTGCTGTGGGACTTTGACAGAAAACATAGTTTTCTGTGTTTCGCAAGATGGGGAAGATGATAGACTGGGCTTAAGAGCCAGATGAGACTTCAGAGCTCTTATTTTGCCAATGCAATTAGTAGTTTTCCAGCTGTGGCTCTTCAAAAAACTTCCACCGAGTAGTCTGTAATAGGTTAAAATGAGAGCTTTTAGTTTTGGATAAAATACTCTTGGACAGGGAATGGCCATGAAATTTATCCAGTTACATGTGGAACATTTACTTTGGATTTTTTTCTGCAGAATTAATTTGGAATTGGTCAGATTATCTGCAGGAATTCAAGATGACTCAAGTACAGACTTGTGCTTATCAACTGCTTACTACTCTCCATTCCTAATGAGAGGATAAGCAGATCATGTGCAAAGCAACACCATATTATTTGAGGCTTGATGGGTGATGTGTGTTTTGGCGAAGAGGCACATACAGTCTCGCCTGCTATTTATTTCCTCTAACGTTAGAGACACACATCCATCACTCAACAAATTGGCTGCAAAATAGCTCTGATCGTCATACACCTGTCCTAAGATGGGATCTGTCATGTCATGAACCTGCTGTAGAACAACAAAGGACCAGTCATTACTTGGATAATACAGCGCTTAATAGTTGCTCCCTAGAGGACAGGCCTGTTTCTGTTGGGGGATGGAAACAAGTTCAAATTAGAAAAGGTGAGGCAGAGACTGATATAAGAAAAGGCTTTCCCCCCAAGAGGTTCTTTGAGAAGCACAAAATCTTAAAGTCACCCACATGTGCCGTGAAGGAACTGCTTTTTCAAAGTCTGCTAAAAGCGGGCTGGCCCCGCTGACAGATGAGGAGATGGTCTCAATGCACTAATGCTTCTTTCCATCCAAATTTCCTGTGTGTGTCACAGCTGCTGGTCTGTGCAGCTGTCTCTGGTTGTTTGGGTGGTTTTTTTTGTGCCTACCCCATTTCATGTTTATGAACGGCTTATCACTTTATATTGCAGATCAGGGAGATGAAGAGTACGAAATTGTATTCTGATTTCTGAAATATACTGATCACAAACCCCTCAACAAGCCAATACCTGGCCTGTTTGTTAGCAATGAAATAGTAAATACAAACACTTTTTCACCCAGACAGGCTCTTACATTTGGGCTTTGGATTTTCCCTTGCTTTCTTCTCGTTCTCCAGGCACATGTGCACAGGGATTTATTCCCCACCGAAAGCTTTCAAAGGCCTTGCTCCTTC
>NW_009746641.1:0-1647 GCF_000703405.1 Apaloderma vittatum | reverse complement strand
ATGCACCTAAACCGCTTTTTGAGGCGGGTGTGGGAAGGAAACGTCCAAAAATGAGGATGGGTTGATAATCCTGAAGTACACTCGTCTGCCTTTCACGGGTATGGAAATTCGATCAACTTTAAATAATTTGGGGTTTAAAACTATTTTATCTCAGTGATGCCTGCCCCCTGACTCTATGACTGTACAAAACCAGAGAAACTGCCGAAACAGCCTCTCGGCACAACTGCAGATAGGAGGTACCAGAAATCTAGAGCGGTAGCTGGAAGTCTCTGTGCCCCACAGCTCATTCCAGAGGTTCATTCAAGCATCTCTATTTCTGGTTTGCTAAGCAAGCTTCTGGACCTTTGAAGTTTCATGCAGTTCCTTCTGGGTTACGTCTGAAAGCTTGATTCAACAGTGGATTTAAATTAATTTTAAGCATATGTTTAAGTGTTTTTGCTGACTCCAGTTCAGCACGCTATAGCATGCTGAAGTGAACAACCTCATTCATTCCAAATCCGTTCTGAAAACATACCATTTCTGCCGAAACCCTTTTAGGAGTAGTTTCCCAGGAATTCATGAATAGTAGACTACACAAGCGGTAACTGTGGGTATATGCACTAAATAATCTTTACTGGTTTCAAGCTCCCTTTGACCAGCTCATGTGCACTCTATCCTTGAAAGGAGATCCATTGCTCTTGTGTCTAACATTTCAAACCAAGGAGCTTCAAATAACCATTTTATTGTAAAAAGCTGCCAAGAAAATATCTGAGTGAATGTTTTACTTTCTTCTGATGCGTAAGATGGCAGGCATTGTAAAGTAGACAAATGACTAATTTAAAGGGCTGAATTTTTGCCTTCTCTCAGAATTAGGAGTTTTATTTAATTTAAAAGATTATACAATGTTTTCCAGTGATCTCTTGCCAAAGAAACATTAGCCTGTGGGCTTAGACACAGTATTAAACCTGAAAATCATAATATTAAAATGGAAAGAGAAATATTGTAACAAACTTTTTTTTTTAGGGAATGATAAATATCGGTTTTCTAGTAACTCTTAGCTCCAGCACATTGAGTCTGATTTTAGAATCATAATGGAGTATGCTTTTCTAGAAGGAAGATTACTAATTGGTCATTGCAAAGTGACTCAGTTGGCACCAGGACCCCAATTTTGCTGGATGCCCTTGAAACACATTAAGAAGCCATTCCTTGTTCTCCTTTTCATGCCAGCACTTATATTACTATCACTTAGGGATGGGTAGCCCTATTGCTCAGAAATAGTGTCACACTGCTGTGGTACCTGGTCACCATGACAGTTTTGCCCCACCAATTTTGGCCCCTGCTTTTCTCTGTGGCTGCTTGGAGCTGCTAATTGAAAGTCTGCTGCTCAGAGGACTCTCCAGTTCCTTAGTATTGATAATATTGCTTAGGAGTAACCCCTTGTAATCTAGATTTTACTTCTAAGTTTGTTCTTGATTATTCCTTTCCTTGTTATGATATCCTGAAGGGTCAATTGAACATGAAGATTGAACCCAGGAGCAAGAGAACAAGCTAAATGATGTTAAACTCTGCTTTCTGTGGCACTTAAAAAGACACAGAGAGAGTTAAACTGAGCAACAAGATGAAGAGATCTGGTAGTTTCCTGTCGTGGTTTGACCCTGGCCGGCAGCC
>NW_009746640.1:0-1620 GCF_000703405.1 Apaloderma vittatum | reverse complement strand
AAATATTTTGGCATTTTCTGAATCTTTCTGAGCAGGAGGGCTCTTTCTGGAGTCTCATGGGTACACTAAAGCTAAATTCTCAGCTGACATGAATGGAAGCCAGCATAATTCTCTCGATTCATAACAATTGAAGTTTTGGCCCATTTCTTCAAAACTATGCAAGAACAAATTTACACTGTTATAAGCCAGGGACTGCCTACCACTGTAACATCACTCCCCAAAGTATCACTTTTTGCATAGTTATTTATTAATCTGTTAGGCCCATTGACTAACATAGCAGTCCATATGTTCAGCTTTTCCTCTGCATAATACCCAATTCTGGTGAAAATATAGTCTCTCAGCAAGTTTTACCCTATATCAAGCGCCATTGCATAGAATGCCAATATTAAAAGAAATTTGGTATTCAACATACTGTTTTTTCTAACCTGAATGCAAATGTGACATTACTTGCAAGCTTTTTCTCATGTCATGTGATATGATTAAGTAATTTTTAATATGGTATTTCCTATTTCACTGTTCAGCAATTTTCAAAATTATAGACAACTTTTAGCTAATGCCAATATCAAGAAAAAAGGTAGTAAATTACAATCAAAATCTGTTCTTGGTTATACAGGTATTACAACAGGATTTTTACTTTCTTCTGTTTATTTTCTTTGTTTTCAGAAATTGTATTTAAGTGGAATGGAATAATGCATCACACAAGCATGACCACACTAACCTGATATGCTGATCTTGGGTTAGAGGGGTTTGGAAACATATAAGAAGGGAGAACTTGTCCACATGTCTTTTAAAATTCAAGTATTATACAGTCTATGATGAATGGATGCATGACCATACTATGAAGAAGCAAATGTGGCATGTTTGACAGATTAGCTGCTTACAGGACATACCTTTAAATTTATGTAAATATACCAGTTCTTTAAATATGTGCAGAAATTAACCTCTGGTAGAACATTTAAACATAAGGGCATGTTACGTCAAAAGTGGGTTCCTAAAGGTAAGCTTATAGACACAGGTGGAGGCCACAAAATAGGAATTGTCAGTTTTACACTGAAAACTGTCTCTTATGGGTTCAGAAGCTTAAATTCTATTGTCAATTTTAAAATCATAGTAATCTCAGTTGTTATAAATATCTGCAGTACTTATGTGAGAATATGGTCTACTATATCTTCTTTATATATCTTCTGATTGCCAGTGTATTCATTCTCTTTGACTTGGAATTTGGAGTTGATATGCAAAGAGTTTAGTAAATTGGACTTACCCAGATTCTGCATTTAGCACTTCATTTTATCCCCTAAACTCACAAATCCAATTCTCAGTTTCAGTTTATATTTTCTGTGCTTTAATTTCTAAGTGTTATGTGCTTTCTTTACTTCTTGATATTTTCTTTTTTTTTTTCTCTAATGAATAGTCAATCTGTACTTTCTCTTTTTTTCATAGCTATATCTTTTGCTTTGGTTATTCATTGCTCCTTTATACATTTTTACTCACTCCCCTACTTTTCCTTTCTTCAAGGTCTTGTTTGTGCATTCATACTCTGTCACAGGCAAATGCCTATTTTTTTTATTTAAGGAGATGGAAATAGTGTTGCACTAGGTTATATTGCGCTGGCAGCTAATT
>NW_009746639.1:0-1550 GCF_000703405.1 Apaloderma vittatum | reverse complement strand
CAGCCAACAAAGTTCTCTGCAGCTCAGGGAAGAGAAAATTGCATTTGAATTAATCACTTGTGGTTCTACATGCAGAGCTCCCCAACATTTTCTGCATCACATAACTCATCTCTGCATTCACTTGTTAATCTCATTAGTTTTGATTAAAATTTGGTGGGGGATTCTAAGACCTTCTATTGACCCATTCTGGTATACGCTGGAAATTTATGCAGGTCAATTAGACATCTGCCAGTTTTATATTCAAAGGCCATGACATATGTTTGCTCAACAGGGTACGGCAACAAGGAGAAATTGAATTTGCATCCTGAGCAAGGTGGCACAACGGTGTATCAATATCGTTTTTTAATGAGGTTTGCTGGCTTTCGCAGACTTGAAAAAGTGTAAATTTATGCTAAAATGTCAACAAATGCCATTCAAAGAAAGTTCTGTATCATGCCTGAATGCAAAAGACACAGAGGGATACAGTGAGTCATTTTCACCACTGTGTTAACTCCAGGATTTACATCAACTCACATTTGGCTACACTTGCCTAAGCTAAAAGCCTCTCTCTGCTATTCTGTCAATACTTTTTTGCCCACTTCAGAGGGAAATGTTCAAGCTTTAGGAGACCAGTTTCCCCCCTACACATCATATTCATGTCAGTGCACATTTTTTGAAGACGTGAGCTTTAAATAAATCGCTCAAAATCTACATCAGTGAAACATGTGGGTGCCCAGAATATACTATTGTTTGTGTAACAGCAGTGCGTTTGGGTAGGGTACCACTATCCACGCTGCTGGATAAGAAGCAGCTGTCTAAATGACACCGTGCAGGCAGGTAAGCATAAATTAATTTGAATAGCCTTTCTCAGTAGAACTAATTAAGGTTAGTTGTTGTCTCAGCTGAACTGGTGCAGCTCTCCTTGCACTGGTTTCTTGTTTCACGAGGTCCCACTTCAGCATCTTTGCATTGTCCCACAATGTTATGCTCATGTCTCCTAAAGGGAGATGAGTGCCCAACCCTGAACAACTGATCACTTAAATGGAAAATATTCCTGGGGCAGCGGGAGCAACGAGTTTCCCCAGTTCGGATCACCCCAGGGTGATGGCAGAGCCAGGAAGAGAATCCAGAATTCTGCATGAATTCTCCATGACAACAGACTAACAGGGACTCTGCCATTTACATGGATACATGGATAAAGTAAATGCAAACATATACACAATCTGTAGCTATGCATATTAAAAATGTGAAAATATATAGCATATTAATCCAGTTTCCTTGAAAACACGTGGCCTTTTCGTCCATCAGGATATTGGGCAGAGACCATTGCCCAATTGATTTGAATGTTTCCAGTATTTCTAATTAATTTGGTCTAAAAAGTCTCTTCACCAGTTTAGCTGAGTAGCCCTTCTTTGCCAGTTGTCCCAAATGGGGAGTATTGTACACATTTTATATAATTAGCTAATTTAACCAGCTAATTTAACATTAATAGCAGATCTGTGAGTTGAATGCCAGAAAATGAACTCATTAAAGAGAAAAGAACTAGTGCTTTCTCTTTTTTTTTTTTTTTT
>NW_009746638.1:0-1542 GCF_000703405.1 Apaloderma vittatum | reverse complement strand
AAAAAAAAAAAAGCCAGAGATGGAGGAGAGAACTTGCTCATTTGCTTTCATCCGTGCTGTTTTCATGGGCTAACTCTGCCTCTGGTTTTCACCTGGCTGCCAAAATTGGCTCATCAGAACATTCAGCGAGGAAGAACTGAAAGAAGGGGTGAGGGTGAAGTAAGTATTATATTTAAGGGCTTTGCATCTTCAGACACTGGATAAGGTTGCTATCTTGGTGAAGGGAAAGGCAGGTGAGAGGAGAAGTAACATTCCAGATCTGGGGAGACCTTCCCCGATGCCTTAGAGCCCATCCCAAGCGGTAGTTTTAATGGTCACACCTGAAGACCCTTGGGTGAGATGCTGCAAATGTAAATAAGGCGTATTTGCAGATGTCCAAAGTTTAAAAAAAGACTTATTAGGGAAACTCAGAAGGTAAACGAGTAAAGACGTGTCAGCTGCAGAGGAAAGTCTCAGCATACTGGCCGCCTAACAGCAGAAAAGGTTTTGGAAAGCACAGAAAAAAGTTTTAAGGAGACTTAGTACTGAGGGATTTGTGGATATCTCAGCATAAGCTTCTCTGGTGTTTAAGGGGGAGAGATAGATAAGGTGCTTATTAGACTGTTTTGGAAGCTGATTGATAGTCATTAATCTTTGCTAGGATTTCCCAGCAGTGTTTTCAGTTCAAACCAGTTAGAAGCTACCATCACATTTCGTAAGAGGAGGCCTAAGCTGAAGTTAGACTTGCATTGTATAGATCACCAAAAAAGCTCGTTCTGTTTGCTGCCAGGAAAATGCACATTCAGACCAGTAACCTAGGAGTAAACTCCCCGAATTAAGAGAAATTAGGCTTTTTCAGAAAAAGCATTAGGAAGGGAAGGCAACAAGGCAAGTGCTTTAAGTGAAGGTGACACAGGTGTTTAGTCAGCAAAGCTGGATCCTCTGACCTGCGTTTTAACACACAGATGTAGGTTGGTTGTGGGTTGAAAGTGTAACGTGCTTTAGGTGGTGTTCACTGGGTGTGCAAATTGAATCAATACTGCAATAAGATGGTGTAAGCCTCTTACTAAAGGCATGTAAGAGGACTTTAAAACCTGTTTCACTGCCGCATCCCCTGCTCACTGCTGGTGCACAATTCTTTGTTCTGCATGTTCCCTTTCCCTTGGCGTCTAATTCCTGGGTTTGAGCACTCCCTAGATGCTAAATTTGTCTGTTAACAACGTATTATTAGCTTTTCCCAGGACACAAATCACAGTGTGGCTTGATCTACCAAATCATAAGGTATTTCCTCTCCACGTGCTTTTCATTGTAGCTCTGTAGCTGCAGACCAAAAATTAAGCTTCTGCTTGCCTTTAATCATGTCTTGTACTTTTGCATAGGAATCTGTTGGTTTGTGGGGGTTTTTTTAACCTCTTGATGTTCCTGTGTGAAGTAAGTATTAATGCTGCCCAGTTTTACAGGTGGAGGAAGAGGCTGGCTGTGCTGTCAGACAAAGAGCTAACAGTAGCTTTCCCAACATTATCCTGAATTTTTACCACCAGAAGTCTCATATCTAGAATGTAA
>NW_009746637.1:0-1623 GCF_000703405.1 Apaloderma vittatum | reverse complement strand
GATCGCTGCTGATCTGTGCAGAAAAGGACAGAATTTTTCCGTACTGTAGACAAACACTGTTAGGAACCATGTCCCAAGTCATAACTGAACACAGAGGCAGCTTTTCCATGGCCAGCGCTCCCCTCACGGTGTCAGGGATTCCACCCAGGGAAGGGATACCATATTCTGCACAAACCTGACAGGACCTCACTCGGGAGTTTTTGGTGCAGAGCAATATTCAGGCTCTCCAGTTTGTCATCGCTTCTTTGCCAAAGGAACTGGAGTGTCACACCAGCTCATGGGCCGCTCCTTTAGGCATTAAGATTTAAAACTGCCCCAATGGCCAAATCATACCAAGTAATGAACCAGTCAAGTGAGGCAGAACATGGCAATTAAAAGCTTCTAACTGCTAAAGATTAAAAAGGGAAATCGGTGGTTTGTATTAAAGTATTACTGCAATCACATCAGGGCACGCTTTTGATTTTAACAGACTTTAGCTTCTAAGCTAATTCAGCACAAAAGCTTTGCAAACAATAATACTTAAGTTTTAGAAGCTGAAAGGTAAATATTCACCTCCCAAAGAGGCTCCACCTGTAAGAACAGAAGTGGCACCACACGTTTGTCAATCTTCCAGAAATTCAATAAACAACAACCTGTGCATTAAACAGTGACAACACAGCCTTAGGTATCTACAATCCTGTTCTTGAGAAGCCCAAAACACCTACAGGAGTAGGAGTTTAACACAGACCAGCGTGGCCTTGCCTCAACTACTTTCAGATCTCAGAGTGGGCAAAAAGGAAAGCTGAATAATACAAGCAGGAAAATTAAAATCATTATGGAGGAAAACCAGCAAGCTCAGCTTTCCGGCAAGTGTCTCCATTTATCTGTCTGCCACCAACACGGCTCAGTCCCAGAGCAGCAAATCCCACCCGATTAAAGCACTTGCCGTTTAGGTTCCCGCTCGTGGACACAGCGTTGTTCTGTTTCTGGTTATCGTATGCGGGACCAATGTTGGCAAGATCCTGAAAGAAATTGTAAAAAGGGGTCAAACCCAGCCCTCAGGGCCCGCACGGGTCCCTGCTGCCGCAGCGGGCTCGGCAGAGCTCACGGGGGCTCAGCCAAGTGGCGCTCGTTGGACTGAGCGCAACCCAGCCAGTGCAGAGAGCCCCCTCCCTCCCAGGGCACATTTGCCTTCCGCCTCCGATTACGTACTTGGTCTATAAGTCCAAACTTGGGGTAATCTTCTTCTGGGTCTTTACTCCCTGGGTCCGGATGCTCTTTCACCAAGAACACGTCTCTTTCTTTACACTAAAACAGAGGAGGAGCTTTAAGCTACGCAGGGCAAGATCAGATCAAGTCCATTAACAAGCGTTTAAATCACGGTATCGTGCTGAGCGCGTACACCGTCCACACACGAAGCGCTAGAACCTTCAACACTCAGCTCTGAGTCCAGACCTCAGCCAACACCAGCGTCAGGCAACTGTACCACGGGCAGAAAATCCTCCACAACTTGAACTCCCAATAATTACCATCGTTTTGACAATATTGTTAGGCCAAGTCATCTTCCCAGGTCTCTGCCGCGTTGTCATACACTCCCAGTATTTGTCAATAAATGGGATAATATCCTGTAAAAAAAAAAAAAAA
>NW_009746636.1:0-1592 GCF_000703405.1 Apaloderma vittatum | reverse complement strand
ATTGAAGATGGAATCCTTAACAGAAAGTTTTATGCTTTTAGAAAAATGTGTCTTTGTACTTCTCCAAGCGCTTGCCTTCTAAGTACAGCAGTACAAAAGGAGTGCTTTCTGCAGATTTGTCTTTTTAACGAAGTATATATGCTGCTAATGTTGAGCTGATCCTGGGGCTTTACTTAGGTGACATACTCACTGACCCAGTGGGACAGGTTTCGCCGGGGGGCACATGTCTGCTAACAAGCCTGAAGGATTAAACTTGCGTTCTGTTTCTAAGACCAGCACAGCTTTTGACAGGAATTCTTATTTCTATTGGGGGCATGAAGTTATTGCAAAGAATAGATGTGATATAACGTGCACGTTTTCTTCTCGCGGTGTTGGAGAGACAACGTGAGTTAGCGGTGAAAGAATCAAAAAGTCAGAAAACTGAGTGGAGAAAAAAAAAACCACAAATAACCACACCACCATTTTTAGAGGAAATAAAACTGCCTGGTGAATAAGCTTGTACCTGTAGAAAGAATAATTATATAACAGTGGAGTGGTACCTCCTAGGAAACACGAAAGGACACAGTGATACATTGCCCAGTTACCGTAGGGAATGTCTAGTGTGGGCTCTCAAAAGTGAGAAAAATTCTCTTTTTTAATTCAAATCAGTAGTGGGTCATGTCCTAGATTTATTATAAATACATTAAAAGCATTGTGATTAAAAACAAACCCTAGCTGTATATATAAATACAGTGGGAATTAACATATATCTTTAAAGTTATTTCACAAATGCAGTTTTTGTGCGTGTTTTTAGTATTGTCTTTTTGTTAATTATTATTTATTTATGCTAGGCAATACTCAAAATCCAGAGGAAGAGGCTGCAATCTACAGAAAGCTGGTAGGTCAAATTTTAAAATTATATAAACTCTAGTATAATTACGCTGACAAAAAAGATATAAGCGCTAAGGTAATGAAACTTGCATTTAGTGGGTATTCAGAGAATATGCAAAATCGTTCAAATTTACATACTGAGGGGGAGAAAATGTGGTTTAGTAGAGGCAATTAACATGAGAAAGTAAGACAGATGCTGTGCAAATAATTCATAATGAATAATTTCTTTGCTCCATTTTGTGTTTGCAAGTTTTCCAAACAAACTAGTTTTTCTGATGTATATGTTCAAACTGTTTGCTGAATAATATCTATGCATAATTTTTTGTCTGTAATTCATTCATAAGCAGAGCTTTTTGAATATTCAAGCTTTTTTTGAATGGGTATGTAGGTCGTAAACCGCGTTTCTCTTTTCCGATTGGAGGCACGTAACTTATAGGGTCTGCTACGAATAATCACAATATTTAACAATATTTGCTTCATTATTTTACCAAACAGTCCTGCTAGTAAACTCATTTGTTAAAATAATCATGGAAAAAGAGATGCAAACAAAAGCAAATAAATTAGTCTGGCATCCTCTCTTTTGTTTCTCATTTGAGAAAAATAATTTGTACCGTCTGTAATTCTGTTTGTCTTTAATTATAATATACGAGGAAGCAGAAAATACAAAATCATCGTCTTCAAGATGCTTGGGTTCCACATTGCTGCAGTGTAGAGTTGTAAGA
>NW_009746635.1:0-1623 GCF_000703405.1 Apaloderma vittatum | reverse complement strand
AAGCATACACACATAGAGGATGAATAATGATATGGTCTACAATTATACAAACACACATTTCCCATAAGATATCTGCCTCAAGGATTTTATGATGTTCAGCAACTAAAACAGAATTCATGTAGCAAATAAGGATTTTGTGCACAGAAGCCTGTCTTATTTGACATAGTGCTCTGTGGATGTTTAATGAAAGAGGGAGTATGAAACGTGAACGGACAGTTTCATAGCCAGCACAGCTCAATGTCACTCTGAAGAAATCTGTCCTTACGTCTGCCACTAAATTCTTACACAACGTGAGGCAAATCGTTCAAGTCAAACTTTTCAGAGTTATTCACTTGTTATGCAATCTCCATTTTCCTGAGTGCTTGCATTTAAACACCCCATAGAGATCTCTGGAAGTGTTAAGTGTTACTAATTGAACAGGGGTCGCTGAAAACTCTAACCACATGAACTACTCTGAAAACTGAGGTCCTACCGATGTAAAACTGAGCACTCAAAATTGGCATTCAGTTCTCTTTTTTCTTTATCCAAAGTCCCCATTCATAAAACAAAACTAATAATGTAAGTGTTGTAAGAGTGAATATCAATGACTACAAACTACTCAGATACTCCATTGAAAATAGCTCAGGAAAAAAAATAAAATAAATCTGCATTTATTTAAGAATTAGACATGTACAGTAAGACAGATCAATCATATACAGAATAGTAAAAATTTTTACAAGGCAACAGCTGGTCTATACTATATACAGAACCTATGGATAAGATGGTTTTTAATCAACTGATTACTTGCCATCATAACATATAAAAATAACAAGGCTGAATTAAGCTCATGCTGCTTATTTTAACTCCATTTCCTAAACTCTAGGTGTTTAATTTTGCAGTCTTAATTTCTGTCATATGTACTAGTGCAGACAGCCTTTTTTTCTCCAAATTACCACAGTCTAATCCTGAATGATAGTTTTGTCATAATGGAATTATTCAGTCTATGATCTGATTGATTTTAGACCTTAAATACTGAATCTTAACACACGTAAATTTTTAATCCTTTAATTTCTCTATTCTGCCAGTAATTGATAAGGACAGTCATACTTAGACAAGGTCTTAATTTAATCGCCCTGAAAATCAATTAGAAGGTGAAGAGCTTCCTTATATTATTATTATGACACTTTTCTGATCAAATTCACAATGCAATCATAATCAATGCATGACACTACACACTTTTCATCAATACATAATTCAGTAGTCACCATTTAAAAACAATATAGGAAGGAATTTGTATCTTGAAATCAGAAACAATTTAAAGGCTCCACATTAGTCAAATGCAATGTCTCAAGTCATCAGAATAAATAACCATTTATAGAAATAATCTAAATAAGGATCAAGCATGCACCAGGAAGCATAAATTTCACTTGGAGTATCTCACCAGGCAATACAGTGGTAGCCCTCTCTTTGATGCACCCTTGTTGAAATCCCTCCATAGAATTAAGAGGAAAATATTGGCCCAATGTTAAACAAGAGAGGTGAATTAGTCACCAACAACGCTGAAAAGGCAGTGGTTCTCACACCTTGGTTAACAAAAATCCAGGTCAATGCAAACACAGACCCACTGTCAGTGAAGGAAGAGTT
>NW_009746634.1:0-1626 GCF_000703405.1 Apaloderma vittatum | reverse complement strand
TGATCTTGGCACAATAAAATCTCTTGACAGACGCTTCAAGGCATGGAAGAAGTCCAGGGAACTGTTAAAGCACAGAAAGAAAAAGGCTGCAGGCACTGCATGGGATGATGACAAGAATAACAAGACCAAAATCAGATGATGCATTTCAGATTAATTTTTTTCAAGTAACAGCTAAATACTGGGTAAGGGTTGAAGGACTCCTAAACATAACCATATTACACAGTTTCACATCAAAGAATAAGGTTTCAGTGGTTGAAAAGAATTCAACATTTGCATTAGGGAAACCTTGTTGTTTAAGAGAAACTTTGCTCTTTTAATACTTCATTAATGCCAAGGTTTTGCAAGCAATTAAACACAAAGGATAGTACACTGATTATTTGTACAACAGTTTTGTATCAGAAAGATGTTTCTCAACACCGACATCCAAAGAAAATGTCAATAGCTCTATTTAGTCATTCTTTCTTACTACAGAAAAATATTCTTGTTAAAGTTCATTTCATATATGTATTCTTAATATCTCTTGTAAAATCTGTCAATATGAAACAGCGTTCAAGGAAGATATGCTCTATTTACTTTGTATGTATATATAAAGAGGAAAGTAATATACAGTAGAGGAATAAATAATTTTAAAAAGATACTATCAATAGATTTTAATGGATTTAGAAATCACAAAATGGTTCCATTTATATTTATTATTTCTTAGGACATACAGTTTTAATTGGAACACAGAACTCTCTGCTATCATTGGTGATCATGTCCTAAATCCTCCCTTATAATAAACAATTGAGCAAAGTACAAGACTTTTGTTTCTACAACATTTGGAGATGTCCTGTTAACAACTTCTTTTCTCCATAACGATGGCTTTCATGACAAAAAAATAAGATTTTTCATGATGAAAACAACAAAATGCAGAACTTGGGAGTCTGCTTCTGTCTTTGGACTACTGATGCCTGCATTTTCTTGAATTCCATCAGTTCAGAAGCATCACTTCTGATTTGTCAGTTTCTCATTTCTCATTATCCAGTTAAAGACTTTAATATCTCATTTGAGCAGGCTGGTCCATGGAGGCAGATGAAGTCAACAGAGACTGCACTTGAATCTTCAAAGTGCACTCTAATAAAAAAACACTCTAAAAAAAACCCCCACAACAAATCACCAAACCTCAACCTCCAGAAAACCTACTACAACAACAAAAAACCCACACACATACAAAAAACCCAGTCAAAAAAAATAGAACAAACCAAAACCAAAACCCTAGACCAAAAAAATAAGTCTAGTATAGAGAGCATTGATTTCAAATTGTCTTATTATTCACTTATCATTTCTCAAACATTAGAGCAAACTTTCTTTTCTCAGATAGGATTTATGAAGAGAAGTTAATTTTGGGAAATACTGTAGAGGCAAATGTCTGAAGAAAGCCCACATGAAAGTAAATAATTCTTTCTTTGGAAAATAGTGCAAATGACATTAAGTAAGATGGCTAAGGGCCACACACTGAGCTAAGCAGTGAAAAAAAAAGGAAAATGTAGATCAATTTCTGACTGAATATCATTCTTTCTGTCCATTACATGAGTTGCAGAATGTGAGTAAAATGCAGTCTGTAAATTCATAATGAAAGGCCATATG
>NW_009746633.1:0-1615 GCF_000703405.1 Apaloderma vittatum | reverse complement strand
GGAGCAGCCCCAGCTCCCTCGGCCGCTCCTCACAAGTCCCGGAGATCCAGGCTGCTGGTCCCAGCCCGCTCCGCTGGTCTGCACGGCCGGGAGGGGATGGGTGTGAACTCCCCAGAGCAGCACTTTTGCAGCTCATGTCATTTGCCAGCGTAAAACAAGACTGATTTCTTTTTCCAGCTTTTGAAGTGCTGCGACTTCTTACCTTAAGCACTGCCATGCTGAGAGCGTTTGGGCAGTTCCACATTGTTCACCAGGAATATTTGCCTCATCCAATACTGATGTTTAATTGGTTTGTCTTCTTGAACTGAATTTTTTTGCTCCAAACTTTGACTTTGATGGAAAGGTCGTAGCAGGCAAAGAGTTCAACGGATCTTAACCACAAAACAGGTGTAAGGACGGAAAATATTAATTTAAATTCTCCAAATCGTAACTTCTCTCAATTCCTTTTGGAATTGAGTCACGTAACCGTCCGTCAGGACACTCGCGTTCGGTTTGTGGCGCCACCATCCCGTTGGCTTTTCTCTTGCCGAGGCTCCAACCCCGCGTCCTTTTGCGCCAGCAGACACCAACAACTTCCTGCGCTGGAGCTAAAGCTGCTGCGGTTCCCCCGTGTCGGGCAGCTGGAGGGGGGTTTCACTGCAGAATTCCGAGGTTTAGGGCTCTGCCAGGTGACCACACCGGGGCTGAGGGACCTTCCGTGCGCCCCAGGCGCGCTGCCGGGGCACCTGAAAGAGCTTTTTGTTTCGCCCGCTGAGCTCACAGAAGTGCAAGCGGGTTCCCGGCAGATTTAGCTCTTTCCTGGAACCTGCCGCGGATGAATAAAGCATTGAAAATGAGAAGTAATTTAGGAGTAAATTGGAGGGAAAACATTGTAATTTTTATTTTCCAGCGGTGCGGGGATGCATGTGAATATACGTGAAACCAGCACCTCTGGAGGAACGTAAAAGCGCTTGTTAACGTTTAGAAAAGCTGAGGCTGACACCGCATCAGTAGGCGCTTTCCTTGGCGCTCTTTTGTAACATGATATTCCAACAGAACAATAAGAGAAGGTTTTAATCCTGGCTGGTGTCAGGTCTGGTATTAACAGAATGTTGGGAAGAGGTTGGGGCTGACAGTAAGTTCTAGACTAGCGACAAAACGGGCAGTGAAAGTAGTAACTCCTCTCTGAAACGATTTCCCAGTTATTGCTGAAAATAGAGATAATCTCAAAGTCTTTCCGAAACATTTGGGAATGCGTTCGCCAAGTCTCGCTTCATCCCGAAGTCTCTTTCGGGAAGGGCCGGGTGCTATTTTCGACACTAACTGGGCTCCTTCGAGCGCAACGCTGCGATTTGCCACCACCTCGGCGGCCGCCGCGTTCGTGTTCCCCGCGGAAAGATCGCGGAGGGAGCCGCCGGCTCTGAGATTTCTGCGCGGGAGTCAGGAGTTGCGTTTGGTTTGTCGCTTGTTCGCTCTTGTCCCTTGGGCAGCTCACGGTGACGCCGCCGGTTCCTGCGCCGCTCCTCAGAGTTTAAGCGCGGCCGTTGGCGTTGAGCGGCATCCCTGGGAGGGAGCTGCCCCTCTCCGGGCGCTTTTCCTCACTCTCCAGAAAGATTTAAACCTCACAAAACACCCG
>NW_009746632.1:0-1595 GCF_000703405.1 Apaloderma vittatum | reverse complement strand
TGCTGTGGAGAAATAAGTTGTGTTTGGTTTGTGTGCTGGTGTGGGTTTTGTCTGACAAGCATATCAAAGTGTGAACATTCATGTGGAGATTTTCTTTTTTTCTGTGAAGCTGGAAGTTCAGGCACCTCCAGGAACACCAGTTGGTTACGTTGTCCAGACCTGGCATCCCTGCCTGCCAAAGTTTACCATTCAGGATGAGAAAAGAATGGATGTACTGAAAATTACTGGCCCATGTGTTGTCTGCAGCTGTTGTGAGGACATTAATTTTGAGGTATGGAATGCTAGAAACTGTTTGTGTGTATCTTCTTTCAGATACTAGTTTGTTGCTCAGCTTATCACCTGTCGACTGAACTGTAGTATATATAATGTAGTTAGAACATAATCTGTTAATGCTAGTATAACCAATTTGCTTTTGTAGATATTTAGATTACTCAGGAGATGCCAGACAAACTTCCAGAAATGACATCTCAAAGCCACTCATCAGTGATCAGTGAGACCGATACTCTGTGGTTCCACGCACTTCTCTTAACTGAACTATTTAACAGCAAAATCTTTTTCAACCTCTTATATTAAGCCTAACAAGAAAAATGTTGTTCTCAGCTCTGTTGGGTATTTATTAAAAGGACTTCCTACAACCACGCATCTAATCACTTAATAATTGTTCAATGACCACGTAAATCAGTATAATTTAGACCTAAAATACAGGTTTGGATGACTGAAGAGTTACAACTTCCCCTTAAAAATAATAGTGATTAATGCATCCTTATTTTTGTACACATAAAGTAGTAGATGCACTAGTCTGCCACTTCATATTTAAAATGATGTTGCAAATAATTGCTAAAGCGAATTTGGTATCATTTTATTTTGGGGACTAGTCTTTCACATGACCTGAAGATTAGATCTGCCTTTAGGGAACGTAATGCTCACAAAGGGCTAATCTCTTCTTTGGAACAGAAGAATGTCATTTGTGTATTTTTCACTTGGGCCGTTCCTGATAGATGGCAGGAGAAAATGATTCACTCTCTTGGCTAAAAGGCAACACTTCCAGCAGAGTGTGTGTGTGGAAGCTGCCTTCCAACACCATGAAAGCATTGGACACTGCAGTCAGGTGTAGAATTAAGTCCATGTCTCTGCTACTTAGGACTGACTTTCTGATAGTCAGTGTTGACTTTTGGTACAACCAGTTGCATTCAATGGCTGCATTATTTCTGGCAGTGCAGTCGGAAACTTTTGAATTCATCTGTCCTGAGAAAGATTTGGGAGTACTATGAATGATGTTATTGTCTGATGTTGTGAGGTTATTTAATTCTGTGTTGAACCAGGTGAAGTCTCTGGATGAGAGTGCTACTGTTGGGAGGATTTGTAAGCAGTGGACTGGGTTTGTGAAAGAAGCCTTCACGGATGCAGATAATTTTGGGATCACATTCCCAATAGACCTTGATGTGAAAATGAAAGCTGTCATGATCGGCGCGTGCTTCCTTATCGTAAGTCTGTCATTGACTCATCCTTGAACTCATCTCCATGTTCGGGTTGTTCTGGTAAAGGATTTGACTCTGAGCTGCTTGAGGTGGGTGACAGCCTGCTGTGAACTTCCT
>NW_009746631.1:0-1634 GCF_000703405.1 Apaloderma vittatum | reverse complement strand
ACCACTTTGGAAGAGAAAGGTATGGTGCACAGGTATATAAGCCAGCCCTAGAAAGAGGCAGCAAATGCTACAGTTTAAAGCTGGGCGGGAAAGCAAAAAGCTTTAACATCTTCTTGCCTTGATTCTCCCAGCCCCTTACCTCTGTTTAAGCTGGGGAAATTAATATCGCTAAGACTATCAAGGAAAAGTACTAAGAGTATAAAGCAGTCTTACAAAGACAGCGCAGGAAAAAAGCCATAAGCATCAGGAAATCACGCAGACCAGAGGAGCTCTCATCCGAGCTGCCTGACAGAGCTTCAGAGCAAAGAGCAAAGCCTAATTGCAGGGACATATTGGTACATGAGCTCTTATCCTAGACTGGTAGAAACTATCAACTTGAAAGTTGAACTTTTTCAACTGTTTTTCAACTGTTGAAAAGCTTGGTGGTATTTAGGCTATTTTTCTCTCATACATTTACACAGTTCTAGTGGTTCTTGCGTGCAGATGAGGCTGCCAGAGAATATTTAATGGATTAAACTAGGTATTTCCACACCTTAGGGTGTCTGAGACCTCCTTCAAGACTGGTGGTGATGGAGTTGGGCGGCTCAGGGGGCAGCAGAGACAGTCTGGAAGGACTGAAATAGCACAGGCACTTAGTTTAGGCACACAGATTGCTCCTATAGTTTGAAAAAAAAAAGTAAACATGGTATTTTCTGCCACTGGAAGCCTCTTGCAGAGTTACCAAGGCAATGCCAAAAAATCATTGCAGTACCCAGCAGCAGTGAGGAGGTGCAGGGCGAAGATGCACGAGTCCTTAAACCAGGCAAGAGACAGATCTCTGTCCTCTTGAACACTTCTCATATTGCACATAACCTGGCTTCCCCCTCCATAAAATCCATTAAAACACTTTGCACCTTCCCTAAATGTGACCCTGGCACACTGAATGCCAGGAATGGGTTTGCACCACTTTTCTCTTCCAGACATCCTTGGCTGCTGCCATGTGCGGATCTGCCAACGCACAGGAAAGAAAATATCTCAGAAAGTCCTTCACCAGCCCTGGCACACTCCTGCCCTGCCTTGCCCTCCTCCCACAGTCTCTGGCTGTTCAGGGAGACCATAGAAATCCAATGGTATTTTAATTTCTTCATGCAGCTATCAAGCAAGTCTACCATGTCGAGCAAGACCATAAGCAACATTATGAAGAAGAAACTGAAACCCGCCAAACTGGGAGTATAGCACATATAAAAGCACATGGGTTTTAAATCCCTTACAGTGTTGAAGTTGAATCTATGGTGGTGCGGTGATGCTGTCAGATTTTTAAGAATACACTAGGCCAGCTGTTTCAGGATTGTTTCTCAGCATTATTATTTAATAAGTTCCTTCAGCCGGAGTTTTCACAAATAAATAAACCAATAGGTTAAGTGCAAAAGCAATTCCACTAAAAGGATGTGCTCTATTTGCTCTGCTCAGGTACTGCTAATAATAGAGGTATCGTAAAGTGACTCAAACTGCAACAGAAAGGTTGAATGCTTGAGTGCACACTGCAGAGGAACACTCGGCTGTATAGACGCTGAAATCACGTCCTTTCAGATTAGCATGGGGAAGGAAGGAAACAAACGCTACACAGCCCTGGTACACCCTGCCCAGGCAGCAGG
>NW_009746630.1:0-1535 GCF_000703405.1 Apaloderma vittatum | reverse complement strand
TGTTTCCAAATATCCTATGATGTGAGGCGTAATGTATCTCAGCCTGTTACTGATTTGATCTATAAATGCATATCCCCTTGGTAGAATATGCAAAGCATTACACTCACAAAGTTAGCTGTACATCAAAGCTGAGTTGTAATTATTTACAAGCTGAAGTGGAAAAATATGTGATTTTTTCAGTATCTCAGCAGAAATGGAATAATGGATATCTCAAGGGACAATTTCAGCTTCAGTGCAAAAATAGGAGTGGGTGACTTCTATGAAGCCAGAGATGGACCGCAGGTATCCACTTTTTAAAAAGCAAAGTCTTTGATCCAAGGCACATTGAAGTTAAATTTAGGTGAAGTAATTTTTGCTACAATCAGAAACATTGCCTGTTTTCAGCTAATTCTTTCTAAAAATCGTGCATATTTCTTAATAGTAGTTATGCTGAGGTGCTGAGAGCTTGATCCTGGGCAGTGTTGAAAACCACTCCTCTCATTAATTTTGTTAGGAGGTTGCAGGAGTCCAGCATGCCTTATGATCAGCTCTGAGCCTGAATTTGTCAAGCACGACGGAACTCTGAGCTACATATTTTATCTTTGTCAGTGTTCAGATATTTCTGACTAAACCACTAGTTTTTCCTGTACTGTATAAACCGAATATTGGTAGTAATTTATATGTATGTGTTAAATCACACTCTTTTCATGTATTCATGTACATTGTATGTATATATGTAAAATATGTGTTTAAATGCAAGTGTTTCCTGTATTGAGAATACCGTCTGATCTTCCTGAAGCATGAGATTTTTACAGGGAGGAATGCTGAGTTATACCAGTTATGCTTTTCAGTGGTAGAACTCTTAGACTTTGTGTAGACGAACCACACAAGGATAAGTAAAATGAGAATTTTAGGGAAATCAATACTATTTTTGTGCCTTACTGTGTTACAGTATTTTAGCCATGTTGCCATTTCTGCAGGATGTGCTCTTAAGTTTTTGGACTTTAGTCAGTGAATATATTTGCTTCTTTAGAAGATAAATATCCTGAATGTGTTATTAGAGCAATGTGGACAGACATCATGCTTTCTGAAATCTTGAATTCAGGCTCTAGTTAAGTCCTATGTCCTTGTGGTACCCTGTACAAATACACGATGTTTATGTAGTATAAATTTGAAAGCAATAAAGACTGAATTCATAGTAAGCACCTGCTTGTGGGTGGCGCTTCCTGATTCCTGGCTTACAGGATAAAATATTGCTAAACCCTCATGTTTGGCCTTTGCAGAGCAATTCCAAGTTCATATAGTTGTGAACTTCATTATGTACCGGAAGGACTTGGTTAAAATAATTCATTTTACTGTGAATGCAGTGTCATGTCAGGGTATCTGCTCACTTCTTACTCTATTAGCATTTTTGTGTCTGTTGCCTGTATTACTTGTCCCCTTCCTGGTTAGCTCTCTCTTCTCCCCTTAATTCATGAGATGGTTTGCATTTTTTGCCCTTCTTTGATTCTATAAACTTCATAGAATCGTAGACTCATAGAACAATTCAGGTTGGA
>NW_009746629.1:0-1620 GCF_000703405.1 Apaloderma vittatum | reverse complement strand
TCCAGCCTAGGCCATTCTCTGATTCTATGATGGCTGGTGAACTCTCCGAACAACTGAAATTTTCTGACCGCAGCTATGTAAAAGTAGCACACTGCAGTGACCTTTCTCTGTTTTGCTTTTCTACTGAGAGCAAATTATAAGGCTGTTGCTTGCTAAGCATGGGCTTAATGCTACCAAGTCATCTCGCACAGATTATCAAATAGTCTTCAGGTAGTAATGACCTTTGGTCATGGTGCACATGGGCCAGATCTGAACTAACAAACTGTAAAAAGATCTATATCCCATTACCAAACCACTATCCGGTCTTACTCATTAACATTTTAGTGGCAAAAGTTCAAATGGGTTATTTCATTAATAGTCATGAAACTAATTATATTGAAGTGCAGCTGTCAGTAGTAAAGGCAGCTGACTTCTGTGCTTCTGAATAAATTCAGACTACATTAGGAAATGTTATTCTGCCTCTAAATGAGAGGAATACATTGCAAATCATGAAGAGGTATTAAAAAGGAGAATGCAGATGTATCCTAAATGTGATGTGCTTGATGCTGTAGTTCCTAATGCAATCAATTAATGAAATGAATAATCACAAGTGTGTTTAAATAGAGGAAGGGTCTTGGGCAATATTTTGTGCGTAATTTCTTCGCTGAGACATTGAAAAATCTGCAAGACAAGAATGGTTGGGGGGCAGGGGTGCTGTCATTGACTTGGATAAAATCAGACTCAACTCAGTATCAAGATTAGTTTGCATGTGTAGAAATGAGACCTGGGTATACGGAGATCTGTCCAGACCCCACAAGGTATCTATTCAAGTGATTTCCATGGGAGTTTGGGATCTGATTGTGACTAAAGACATGGTTAAATTTTGTTTGCTCAAAATCACAGGGAGGTTTGTGATGGAGCAGCTCTAGTTTCCTGAGCACTAATCCAGCAGCCCAGCACTGCAGTGACTCCAGTTTGCCAAGGGTGTGTGAATTTGTCTGCCACATCATTCCCATATTCTGTATAACCTGTCAGGTCGGGTCTGGTCCCACTGCTGCCATGGGGACTGTTGCTTGCCATTGCTGTTATTCCTCCTTTCCCAGGTCTTTCTGAACCTGCATGTGCTCCACAGACACCACGGAGGCACACATGCGGGTAGTCAGGTAGATTCTGCCTTTAAGAATGAAAACCAAAGTTGTCCTCGTTGTGTGGTTATTTATGGTCCAAGAGTTGTTCAGTGAGGCCAGTGACACAGCCCGTTCCTCCACATGCGTGCAAGGTAGATGGGGGAGCAGCTCCATGTGAGACCCAGGAATAAGTGTAGGTTGAAAGTGGTTTGTAGACAAGTCTCAAGGGCTTCCAAACCATTGAGCTGGTCCTCTACAGTCAAAGATTGAGAGTGGCTGGATTGACCCCAGAGAATTCTTTGCTAATGATCATCCAAGAGCACTGTATTTATAATCCTAGACCCTATGAGGAATTAATTGCTCCACAGTCTAAGGTATGTTTATCTCCTTCCTCAGGTGAGTGAGTGGAGGAGAGAGAAAGAGAGGGGGAAAGTAATGAATCTGTTTCTGCTATTTTTTGCTACTGGACAGCATTCCCCAACAGAAGGGACTCAAAAGCAAAGACAGGAATGTG
>NW_009746628.1:0-1606 GCF_000703405.1 Apaloderma vittatum | reverse complement strand
CTCCTTAATATTTGCTCATTTAACAGATTTCCGTGATCCTCAGTGATTGCTGCCAGGAAAAGTAATCATCTGATTTCAGGTTTTTGAAAAGCTGAATAGCTTGCATATTTGATACATCCTTTTCCTTGCCAGTGATGGATGGTACTTCCTTAGACACAGGCTCCCCAGATGTTGTCTTGCCTTCAGAAGGTTTCTTAATTTGGTGGTCCTCCTGATTAATATCCATCTTCACACTGGATTTTAGGCTGTGGAAACAATAGTCACCAACCTGGCAAAGGAAAACTGGCTCAGTGCTGTCAGGGTTTAACACCACCAAGTCACCCTCTGACAAAGGCTGCTTCCTAGGAAGATCGTTGCCCTTCTGTAGGAGAGGCAAAGAAATCTTTGCAGGTTCTGGATGCCCACTGAGATCCGTGGGGACTGTGAGATAGTCTCCAAATGTATCCAGATGCAATTCAGGAGAAGAGGTTGGTGCTTGACCTGAAGCTTGGACCGTGATACCAGTTGTCCCAGGAGAAAATTCATGGCGAGGGTGATCACCATGGGGATGAGGCTTCTGTGAGTCACAAGGTAACTCGCCAGCAGTAACAGGTGGAGGATGGGTGGACTCACTGGCTGATGGCAAGGACAAGCTCTCTGTGGTAACGTACTCCAAGGGGCACTTCTGAGGAGACATAACACAGCTAAGAGCCTTTGGAGATTTCTGCTCTTCTGTTCTCATGTTCTTGTCTTTTTCACAGCATGGTGGGGCTCGTGAGACTTCTTCCTCCTTATCGAGGTGCTGTGTAACTTCCTTCTGATCTGGGAGCAGGAAGGGCTGTGGAGGACCCGCTCCTGGCTGTTCTTGCCTCTGTGGAGCCTGGGGACAGTCTTCCTTTGGGAGGGTCACATACTGCAGGGAAATTGACTTCTCACGGACTCCCACCGGGTCCACTTGCAGGGTCTGGTGCATATCAAGTTGGGAGGACACCACTGGGCTGTACAAGTACGGACCATTGAAAGCAAAGCAAGAGGTTGCTGTCTGGGAAGCAATACTTGCATCAGCACTGTTTCTCCTTGAAATAGGAGAGGTATGACCGCCAGTCTGACTTGAGCAGACAAGTGGGGTGTGCTCTGGTTCATTTAAAGCATGGTATGAGTTCTGTAGGTCCAGTGCAACAGGGGAAACATCTATCTTTTTAGGATGCCCATCAGGGGGCTCTGTCAAAGTCTTCATCTGCCTGAGTGTGGGAAAGTTAAAAGTTGCTTATGAGAGATACTATCATGGTAAACATTAAATATAAAGCAAGCTTAGTTGAAAACACACATGGCTACACATAGGATTAGAAAAAATCTTCCCTGGAGGAGCAGGTTAATGCAAAGAGCTAAAAATTGTATCCCTCCCTCAAAATCAACTCCTATAGGCTTTTTAGTGGCAGAACATCTGATTATATCCTGCCAGGACTTAGGAAGCTCTTTGAGACTCTCATCCACAGTGTCACTATAATGTGCTGTTCACTCACCTGTCCACAACTTGAAGGAAGCTAGCCTGCTCCATGTTCTCAGAATGTTTGTGTTTGCTGAAATCTAGCTGGCTACTTGTTGGCTTTACTTTCTGAAAAAAAAC
>NW_009746627.1:0-1563 GCF_000703405.1 Apaloderma vittatum | reverse complement strand
AACTCTCCACAAATCTCAGTTTACAAGAAAAGTCTCAACTTCAGTCAGCAAGCTGCAGCATTTCTGTAGTTTCTCCAAGGCAATTCTTTTCACTTGGACCATCATCTGTGTGACTGTTTGAACAGCCCTTTGTGCGCCTAAGTCCCGTTCCGGGCACGCCAGAGTTATGCAGAAGTGAGGTGGTTAGTGTAAATAAACCTGAGACATCTGACCACGGGTTAAGCAAGGCAGAGCCTGTTGTGACTGCACTCATTGTGCTCCATAAAGTCACCCTAGGATAAAGGCTCCGTCCCTTCATTATTCAAATTCCATCTCCTGCCTTCCTTCTCCTGCGAACTGTCAACTCTCCTTGTGCCTGCTCTGTAAACAAAAGCTCTTGTAAAATGCATGAGCAAGCTTTAGCAATAGGTAGCTCGGACGCCTACAGCAGCACAGCTGTGCTAGAAAAGATTAATGCTTCTAAGGGAAGGACGTGCACTCACCTCTACCTCCTAAAATCACGCACGGCTAAAAGAGGACAATCCTGTTTTCTTTGGCAATAAATCACTTCAAACTGACACCCGTACTCACCTGCGTTTCTACCCTCACACTCACTGCAGAATGCACAGGCTGCCAAGCGTCCGTAGTCTCAGCAGCAGATCTGCAGGGTTCATTCAAGCCACCCACATCCCTACTGACACGCGTTGCGGGGAAGGAAACGTGGAACTCCCAGCCTCGCTTTGTGACTGGGGCTGAGCTTCCACAAGGAAGGCCAAACTCATCTGGCATTGCTCAGTTTTACAGCTGCAGGTACATTAAAGGTGAGCGTAACTCCTCTCCTTGATTCCCCCTGAGTGACTAAGATGTCTGGGTTTGTGGCTCGCTTTTACTAAGTCCATCCTTTCCTCTTCCACTGTGTAAAGGTGCTCACCCAAATACTATGACTCCACTGAAACACCCCTCGAGCGAGTGATCTCAAGCACTACAAAGTCTCAACTGAGGACCTAGGGGTTACACTTCTCTAAATTTTTGGTAACCTCTGGGTACTTGGGGTACCAGCTGGCATAGCCAAGGAACGGGAGATTTCAGGTCAGATGTGCTTTGAGAAGAAGTAAGACTGGATGCTGGATCTGGGCCCAAGCGCAGGCACCATCTGACCAGCAGCAGCCTCTCTGCCCCGAGATCCACAGCGGACTCTTTCCTTCTCCCCAGCTCCTCTACCAACCTCCACAAAAATGCTTCATGGGTGGCCCTTAAAGATGCAGAAGCCCCTAAGCAAACCCTTGAGTTCAGCTGTGTGCTCAACCTCTGAGCAATACTCACAAAGGCCCTCCCAAATTTATGGTCAAATACATTCAGAAGTGCATCTTAAGATCCTGTAGTCCTCTGAGCTGTCCCGGTCCTTGACTGCCATTTAACTGCTGGAGGCATTAGCCCTTCTCATCTTTGAAATCCAACTTCCCGCCTTACAGACACTCATTTCTAGATTTTTATGCAGTTGAATGAAAGTATTTCAAAAGATCAAGTGCAGAAACATCTGGGGTCACCCACCTTGTTGGATTCCACCCAAAGCCTGGCCAGGGC
>NW_009746626.1:0-1576 GCF_000703405.1 Apaloderma vittatum | reverse complement strand
CCTAAATCCTTCTCTTCCGGGCTACTCTCAATCCACTCTTTGCCCAGTTTGTATCTGAGCCTGCGATTAGCCCGGCCCAGGACTGTACAAGAGTCTGTTTCTGCCCAAACCAGACCCATACTGTAACCACTCATCACTGTTCAACACTTGACTGTTGGTGAGTTGGATAATGCTGGGACTAATCACAAACCAGCCCCAGTTTTAGTTTTACAAACTATTTATCTGGAACCACTTATTTTTGGATTTGTGGAGGACTGAGATAAACTACCTACTTGATCAAATAAATTTTGGTTCTGGTCATGCAAAGTCATAACTGCGCTTACCAGTTTTCGTGTCCCTAACAACCATTTTATCCAGACTACCTGAGGCCAGAGTGATACGACTTTGCAAGAGGTATGACTTTGTAGAGCTGGCGTGCTGTGGAGGCAGATATCAGCCCTAGCTGGGCTACCACAGTAAAAAAATAAGCTAATAGCATGGGTATAGATGCCATGATGTGCTCCAGAGCACTGATTATGGCTTTCCCAAATATCTCTGAAGTCCTGTGATGCTCTCTGCATCTCATCCATTGTGAATTCTGAAGATAAGCCTAACCCAACATATCTTACTTCTGGAAACCAGTGAGTTTTTTCCACACAGTAAGTCAAAGCAAGAATTTTTTATAAAAAAATTATAACAAATGATAAAAGACATGTGGCAGATTTTGACTTGACTTTACTTTTTTTTCTTAAGTCCTTAGGCATCTGGGCTTGTATTTGTAGGCTGTCTCTCCAGGACATGGCTGGTATAGCAAGTTGTTGCATAAGCTTAGGCCTACAGGTAGATCGTTCATATTGTTTCTGCTGTCCCAAGTTCTACTGCAGGCTTTGCAAATGAGTTGACCAGGACTGAATAAATCATGGACAAAACCCCACGCCTGTTCCTCAGTATTTTAGATTATTTTCAACACCTGAACACTTCAAACACTTGTTCAAACCCACTTAAGACCCTCCTAAGATCCTCCCATTCTATAACCCTTTTGACTCACGATTCAGTGAGACTAAATTCACTGAACATCTTCAGCTTCCCACACTTGTTAGGACATTACTTCACCAACATTTTGATTTATTCCTCATCTCTGAAACAAGAATCTGTTTCATAAAAAGTGCCTCTAACAGTAGTCTTTTTGAGCACAAATTACAGTTCTTATTTAGTAATGTTACATTTAAAATAAAATAATACATTCTTGAAGGTAAGCAAAGATTTTCCATAAATTAACCTTGTCCATAATAGAATGGATTTCCAAGCATAAATATTTATACATGTACTCAAGCTGATGGATTATTTTCCAGTCGTCCAAAACCAGCTCAGCTACAGGGAAAGAAGATTGTACTACTGAGTCTTCTGCAGCATTCAAACGTAAAAAATGTCATTTTAGAGAGTCTCCTTATTCTGATAATATAAACCATTTTACCCGCTGATAATATGGCATATTTTAAAGGCTCTGAAATAACTTTCGCATCCTCAGTTACACTTACATCCATGAATGCTCAAACTCACTTGGGCATCATAGAACCATAGAATGTTCAGGGTTGGA
>NW_009746625.1:0-1559 GCF_000703405.1 Apaloderma vittatum | reverse complement strand
ATTCTGTGATTCTGTGATTCTGTGACTGAGTTCTTAAACCTTTGATAAGATCCAGTGTGAGATCTTGTGAAGCTGTATGTGGGTTTGTGTGTTTTATAAACAAGTGTCACCCATTTGTCATTGTGAGAGACTGACTTCCACTCAGTTTCTGAAGTAATTTTAGCAGACATCACATGTTTTGGAATAAACATTCACTGTGAAGCCCAGCTGGGCATACAGAATTGCAGGCCGGCAGTAGTAGATGATGACTCAATTCAATGTCTGTTTGATGACTCAGGGCATCCATCATGATGGTTTCTGTCACAGGTGGGTAAAGGAGGTGTCATCTGTCCACTTGCCCTTCCCTAAACTATGGTCCTGGTTAGTTCCACTAGCACAGAATTACGCTGCCCAGTGCTATGTCTTCCAGGAATACCTTTGTTTTCTTCCCTTGCTTTTTGAGAGGCTTGCGTTGTATATCTGACCTTGCAGTTGGACCGAACTTATGCATTGCCATCGTTGATTGCAACCTTCCTTTTGAAAGGCTGAGAGACTATTTTCAGGCTCAATTTTGTGTCTCCTAGGCAAAGACGTGTTGAGAGTCAACTCTTGTGCACTGACAACAATTCAAAGCTCAATCCTTAACTTCAACTTAGTCCTTAGCATCATCTTCCTTTGTTGTCATTGTTTCCTTGGTGATGTTTCCCCCTTCTTCCTACAACACCCTTCATTACTCTCCAAGATCAGAACTGTCTTAAGGGAATACCATAGTAGTTTTTATTTGATTTCTTAGACTAACTAGTAAAAAAACCACAAGCTGAATTCTTTCAGGCTTGATTAGATTTCAAACATGAGACTTTTTAGAATAGCAGCTGGAGGAAATAATAGAAGCTGCAGAGGTAAAGGAACAAATTGTTCTGATAAGATACTTAAAAGTAGCATAAGAGTGCCTATGAATGTAAATACAAACAAAGCCCTGCAGCCTTCTTTTACAGTGTATACTTCAAGTTGGTTTTTGTTTTGTTTTGAAATTGCATCTTTCAACTAGTCTCAGTCTCTCTATTGGTATACAAATCCATTGAAGCTGTTCTTGTCAAGTGTGACTCTTACCCCTCCAAGTAATGGGGTTTTTTTTGGTAGGACTTTATGGTTCTTAGTATTTGCAGAAACAGTTTATTCCCCTCCAGCATCTTTCTAGATGAGAAAGCAGAAGTGTAAAAATACCAGTGGATTGGACATTAGCTGTGAAGGTCCTCAAATTGACTTGGACGCTGAACTTAAATCAAACCTTCCACTGCATGATGCAAGTTGTCTTGGTAGTGCACTGGTACCATTGCGATTGCACCGTTGGTTACAACTGACATAATCAGTTGTCACTTTGTACTCAGATTTTCAGGCCTGAAATGCAATAAAACATTTTGGAAGTACTTTGGTGCTAACCTCCTGATCTTATTGAAACTGCTTTTTTGTGACTGAAATGTACATCAGGAATATGAAGAGCCATGTCATCAATTGGCAGTGTTTATGCAATCCTATACTTCATTTGCCATATACCTACATTCTTGTGTTATGAACTTGAT
>NW_009746624.1:0-1564 GCF_000703405.1 Apaloderma vittatum | reverse complement strand
TTTTTTTTTTTTTTTTTTTAATGTCCGGAAGAAAGGAAATAGAACATACGGGTGATGAGACTTTGATGTGTAAAGAAGTTAATTATCTAAACCATCAAACAAAACGTGGGCTGTGGAAGTAATTACTGTAAAGGGTCTGACGAAGTCTGAAAAGCTGTTGGTTTTTTATGTCAAGAAAATGCTGTACACCTGCTTGATTTGAAAGTTAAATCGCTTGGTTGCAATAGGAAAACCAAGTTTTTAGTGCAGCAGTAGCTGATACGCTTTCAGCTCTCAAACCTCCTGTTACTCGTATGTATGTGCAGCCCTTCAAGTTGTTCTAACTGAGCTGTTCTGGCCCACTGAGAGGACAGAAACTGTAAAAAGTACTTACTCCAACATAGGACGTGCTTGAATCACAAACGCTACACTGCGAGGAGGCAGCCGTTGTCCCCCGTGTTTTTTTGGGAATTTTGGGAGAATGCTTCCTAAGTTAGAAGAGCAGAACTTCATGGATAAAGCAAAATGTCTGCTCTGGATGTTCAAAGAAAAGAGCCATATGCTTTAAATGGTATAGTTAGTTTAAAAGAATTGAAACTTAAACAACCTTAAGACTTTGTTATTCAGTTTTTATACTTTAAGACACAAATGATTGACACATTTCAGGATCTTTTTGTACAGCTGTTGTAGAAGGTATTAACTGAGTGCTCCCCTAACTACTTTCTCTAGGGTCTGGGTAAACCATAGAATTTACGGTGTATTAATATGTATTTAGGAATATTAGTAGTGTGATACTGGATATAAATATAGAGAGTGAATTGCAATCAGTCCCAAGCAAATAATCAACAGTAAAATACATAAAAATTTCCAGATCTTTGGGCCGTCCCTGATACGTGTGTACTGTTGCAGCTTTCCTTTCACCGCCTTCCATGTGTACACAGAGCTTTCCTAGGATTCTTCTGTCACTTTCCTTCATGTTATAGATGTTTTTTTCCTTTTTTTTATTTTTATGTTTTAGACTCACTAATTTGAATGTTTAGATTATATGACTCTTCAGTAACTGCTGATTATGGCAGGATCCTGCCAACACTTAAGCCTGGTGTGTAACTACTCGTGATTAAAATCAGACCTTAGTGGGAGTAAACATGTGATTAAAGTTACACATGTGCATAAGTGCTTGCAGGATGGGGACCTAAATTAGAATCGGCTTGAAGATGAGCAAGAGTCTGAAAATCTGTTTGAAAGCGTTAATAAAAAAAGTAAACAGATCTAATTGCATAAACTTCTTATTTTTATTTTTCATCCTCATGCTGTTTTGTCATTTGCCTTTCAAAGCACTATTTTTTCTTGTTACCTTTTGAAAGTATCTTTTGCTTTGTATTTAAAGTATTACAAGCTTTCTGAAACCAAAGCGTAATTTTGTGATTGATTACAGTGCTTTTAATGGCACTTAATATAAATCTGGTCATATACTTTCAGGTTGTTTTTTAGAAATCTATCTTAACATTAAAATTTAAAAGCAAAGAAAGGTAGGATGTCCTGAGAGGTCTTACGGCAAAGCAAACTTTTTTCACATATGGTTTTC
>NW_009746623.1:0-1584 GCF_000703405.1 Apaloderma vittatum | reverse complement strand
AGTCCACCGCCCCACACAGCTCGGGGTCGTCAGCACCTGATGCCATTGTCAGTGTCGCTGGCAGATGCTGAACAGCCCTGGGCTCAGAGCAGAGCCCTGAGGAAGAGCAGCACATCCGCTGGACAAGGGCTGGGACACGAGCTGAGGCGTCAGCTCAGCCAGATGCAAAACTGAGCTCCGCTTTCTCCAGAAATCCATTCTTAAGACTGAACTAACGAAATCAGGATTTCTCAGTGACACCACGCAGATACTCCAATGCAAATATATACAACAAATGCATCTACCCTGTAAGTTGTTGTTTGGGTAAGGAATTTCCTTTTGATGCAAAACTCCCTCAGAAATCCCCGCTAACCACCGTTAGTTCATGCTGCCAAGCAATCAAAGCATGCAAACCGGATTCCTTCCAGATTAAATGAATCTGGAAGACACTTTCCTTCTGATAAACTGCATTTAGGATCCAACCACCTAAAGAATAAGTCCTACAACGCACACACTGTAAATACCTGGTCCTCAACACAGCCATCCTTCTCTACAGAAACCACACTCCCATTCCTGCAGACAAAGCTGATGTCATTATAGCATTGCTTTGTCCAGAAATTAAAGTGTTCTGTGTTAAGACGAGGAACACAGCTCTACGTTACACCTTTTTTATGTGTTTCTTGTACTTTTTAAAATAGATGTAAGAAAATAGAAAATCCCCATCATAGTTTGAATTAATAATTTAAAAAAGAGAGAATGAATCAATCTCCAGACCATACCTAATCTTCAACAGAATTGGATTCTTTGTGCTATGCAGACTTTTACACACATTTAAATACCATTCTTTTTAAATATATAAATCTATGTTTTACAGAGCACATGTTCTTATTAGATACATATGCCTGATTTCTATTCCTCATGAAATAGAAACTCAAATGAACTCGTGATCGGAAAATTTTACTCACCTATTGTACGCAGATAATTACCTGGATGAACGTTGAAGCCCTAAAACTTTTGCATCTTTTATAAGTATCTTCTACTGTCCCAGATTTTCTTCTATGAAATTAAAGAAGTATTAACACTTTCATTTTCTAACAGCTTCTTCTGTACTCCAGTATCTTGTTGACCTGCCCTTTTCAGTACCTGCTTGTTTGCACCAGCCCTGGAATGAGATGTCCTATATTTGAAAAATAACATCACTGCAGGAGTTTCATGTGTTCTAAACCGATTAGACATGCAAGCTATGTTACAGCAACTGTGGCTAAAGACAATTCAGGTACAGTCATACAACAAGGGCTTTTACTGAGTCTCCTAATGTCAGATATAACAGATATAACAGCAGCACCTGCCTATGATACCCACTTTTTCACAACTGCTTGAATCCTATCTTAAGGGATCCAATATCCTGGGCTGTAGAAAAATCCTTTTGAAACTTGTATTTGTTCTTAACAACACGGCCTTTTGTTCTCTGAAAAGCTTAACACCTGCTTTCAGATCTCTGTTTGCAGTTCAGGCCCCTGCCCTGCGCGGTGCTCTAACAGGAGCTGGAGGCATGGATTGCCGCTGGCCTGTGTGGCCATATCAATCTTGCTAATGCGATTAGAA
>NW_009746622.1:0-1595 GCF_000703405.1 Apaloderma vittatum | reverse complement strand
CTCCATTAGCATTGCACAGGAGTGGGTGTGTACTGGGCAAGCTCAGAGTAGCTTAAAGTGCAGAAGTGCGAGGATTTAGCAACACAGATCAGTATTACCCTGTTATTCCACTGTTTTGTTTCATATTAAGATATTAAGTCCAATTCACTGTGCTTTTTTGTTGAAATTTAAAGCCCTGTGTGAGACTGCACACAGATACTGGGAAAAAAGTCAATCCCTCCATGATCTTCTTTTCTGCTGGGAGCTACTTTTATCTAGGACGTATTGCTTGTGCCTGCAGGATGTACCGTGTTTCAGGGGTCCTAGACTATTAAGCTTATTTTCAGAAGAAAGTGAATGCTTCCTTCGGTTGCTTTTGAATTTGGTAAAGTTCATCTCTGAATGAGTCCTTTCTTTAGGAAGTCTACCTTATTCCTTCCTTCACAAAGTAACTCATTGAAGCCATTTCTTTCTACCTTTTCTTTCTGAAAGAAAAGATAATGTCTCTACTTTTGAGTACCTAGAACACATTACAGTGATGTGGAGACATTAAATATGTGGAATAGCAGTGCTCCTTGTAAGAAAGATGCAAGCAAAGTCTAGCAGCTGGTATTGCTTTGGATTTTTATAGTGCAATTATAAAGTCTTCAGGAAAAAGCTTTGCTTTTTTATGTGATGGCATAAGAAACTTCACTGTACAAAATATTTTATAAATTTGCTTCTCTAAATAATAAATTTCAGCAAACTTGGCATAGGTGATCTTATTTTCTTAAAATTAGTAAAAAAAAAACCCCAAACCTACAAAAAACCACCAGCCCCCTTGCCCCCCACATGCAGCTGATCTTGTAGCATTTCTAGTTGTGGATTTTTTTTAATTATAACCAGGCCTGGATAATTTATGTTCGGTTTGTTCGTAAGTAGTAATATTTGAACTATTTAATTGGTAAAGAAAGCTGCACTGTGCTTTGTATCTTAAGCTTATTGTACTAGAGTTTTAAAGCTTAAATAATTAAGATACGTGCAAACTTTGTTAACTTACTGTTAAGGTCACTGAAGTTTTTTATCAACACATTCCTTAAAATCAAGGAAATCATAAATTAAAGAAAACTAGTAGTTTAAATCAATCTCCCTTCACATACCTTAGCTCAGAAGCATCGTAAAATACTCTGATGTACCAAATCTTGTCTATGATTTGTGCATCTGTCACGTTCCTCACTTTGTCACACACACAGTCTTAACTGACCTTGGCCCTCCCAAATAGCCATAAAAAAAGATGGAATTGTAAAAATGGGGAAATCTGAAGAAGGTAGTTTGCAGTTTAGGAGGAATGAACTGCAGGAGATACATATTCTACAAGCCAGGGGAGAGGTTTGGCTGGTCCTGTAATTTACACAAACATTTTTTTTTATTTTTAATAGGCTACTTCTGCTTTACATGTAAAACAGATCTGTCAGCACTGTTATTTCCAAGAGCACCTTCACTGAATTGCCTCTGGGTCATCTCATGAAACAGCTTTTCACTACAGTTTGCTTCACCTTCTCTTTTGTACAGTTGTCTGAGGCGAACTGATTCCAATAGGTAACACAGAGCAGATGGTTCAGTCCAAGCCAGTTCTG
>NW_009746621.1:0-1556 GCF_000703405.1 Apaloderma vittatum | reverse complement strand
TGGAAAAAACCCCAAAACAGTGTGCCTGTGGGTAAGGGCATAGGAGCATGGGGTGGATTTGCCCCATCGTGTTCATCTTTCAGAGCAGGGATGCCACAGCTCAGAGTGGCACAGCCTGAAGCTTCTCTCTCCCCTCACCCCCACTTTGCGTAGCCATCTTTGGAGCCACAGTTGAAAATTAACCCCAGAGTTAGCCATTTGTAAACCAAGCTGACAGGAAATTGCTGGCTTTGTGCTGAAGAAGTCATTACCTTAAGCTTTATTGCCGTGTGCAGAGTTTACTTGTGACAAAGTAAATGCGCAGAGATGTCTGTAAATAGGGCTGGGATATTGCTGCGTTAACAGCTCCGTGGTAAGCTATCAATCAGCACAACAGTGTGTAAGAAGCCGTTAAAAGCCACTGTTGTAAACGAAGAGCCTCCCACAGACGCATGCGTGGGAGCTTTGCACCCCACCAGGAGGTTCATCCATCACTGCTCCCCTAGTTGAGAAAACCCTCATCTCATGTGGTTCTTAGAGGATGCTCTGTAGCTCTGATGTGTCAATAGAGATGGTGATGCTGTCTGGGAAGAGAGGGCAGCAGGGAGAGCTGGGACGAGAGTGGCCACCTGAACGGGCCTGGCTGAACAAGGTGTGATCTTACTTCAACTGCAGGAGAAGCTGTGCTGGGAGAAAAATGCGTGTATTGAATATAGTTTGATGTCTGTGTGTATCTAATGCCATAGGTGGTGCCCAGAGAGAGCATCTTCCCTCCACCCACTGTTCCTCGGCTGCTGGTTAGGAGTGTCTGGCAACCAGGCACCTCTGGCTGCAGAGCTCTCTTCCAGCTTGCGGAGCTCTGGCAAGGGGGAGATGTGGGTTTCTGGCTTATCTGTGTTTTCTCAGGGTGGCCAACAGCCCGCCTTCTCGTTGTCTGAGCACTTCAGGATGTCTGGAGCTTTTTATGTGCTTCTTCCCTCAGAGTCAACCCCCCACTTGTGACGTTGTTTTGTTTTTTTGCTGTAACTGTGGCAGCCCACTGCAAGCACATATTTCTGTCCTTTTCCGGCTTCTGCTACTTGTGGAAGTGATAAGGTCAGACAGAGAATAAAAACTGCATCGCTTGGGGGTCACTGGAGGGGCAGAATGGAGGAATTTCCCATTCAGGGCTGAACTGCTGTGCTCTGGCAAGGGGCAGCAATCAAGGAAACTGGAGCCCTGTGCTTGTTATTTTATAACGATTCCTTCCTCTGGGACAGTAGAGATATCTGGGGGCTT
This sequence comes from Apaloderma vittatum, assembly GCF_000703405.1. Taxonomy (NCBI): domain Eukaryota; kingdom Metazoa; phylum Chordata; class Aves; order Trogoniformes; family Trogonidae; genus Apaloderma; species Apaloderma vittatum. Next base: position 299 of record NW_009746621.1, on the reverse strand, counting down.
CTGCAGGTGCTACAGCTTTGGGTGGTGTGAGAAGGGGAAGGGGAGGGGTGAGAGGTAACAAAATAAATCAGATGATACTGCAGATTTCCTCCTTCTGTCTTCATTCTCGCAGCTCTTACCTCTCCTGTGCTCAGCTGTTGCAAGGTTTTGTACGGACTGATAAAATTGTATTTCCTCATAAAGAAATGCTGATGCTGGCCTGATAGATTTGGTGCTGTTCCTATCACTTGAGCCTGGAGGAGAAGACACAGAACTATGTCTTGTGCTGTCTCCCAGACTTGACTTGAGAATACCTGTGA
>NW_009746620.1:0-1566 GCF_000703405.1 Apaloderma vittatum | reverse complement strand
TACTAAAGGATTACCAAAAAAAAAAAAAAAAGAGGCCTACTAGTTAAACTGGGACTGAGAACTTGTAGATATTTTCACTTTTGACAACTCTCTATGCCCAAAGTAATTAAATATATAATAAAGTACAACATTTTCCATTGCCTACAAATGAAGAGGTTTTGCAGCATGTCTTTTTTTATCTGTCCTAACTTCTTCAAAACAATTCTGGAAGCAAAGCTGGGGAGGGAGGTACACTACAGGTATACTCAGCACTTCTGTTTAAATTCTGCAAACTGCTGTTGGGATGGTGTTTGGCACCCAAGATACTAAACTGAAAGACAAAGTAAACAGAAAAGAATTCTAAACCAATGCATCCAAGAAGAGTAGTAACAGTCTTTTACAGGGTTGTGTCATCAAAATGAAGACCAACAGTTTCTGCAGCACGTATTCTAACCAAAACAGATTATCAATACAACCAAGAAGGGGTTCATGACCTAGCAGGTGAGTATAAAAAGACCTCTCATTATGTAGTCCAGTATGAAAACAACAGCTAAAAATTCTACTTAATTACTAACAAAAGGTCATTGCAAATTCTACTACCATTTACAATTTGTTAGTCATCTACGACTTTAGTCTGAAGATTTTCACTGATTACAGGCTCAAGAGTATGACGACCAGACCTCTGGGGAATGGATGGAACAGCAATGACTTCAGAAACATTTGTTCCATCTGAAACTAAATGTAAATTAATTGGAACAATTAAAGATGACAACCTGCAAGAAGCATGTAACACTACTGAAGTGTTACAGACACATCCTTCTCCCCCATCAGCATCGCAAAAATACAGACTCTGGGATGACAATCCAGAAATATTACTGGACATAAACAAAACCCCTAAGCTTTATGGATAGATAAGTTTAAGAAAAAGGCTAATAGTGTTTTTCTACTGGCAGCAAGTGAACATCAGCATTAAGAAAGCTCAGTTTACTGTATATGGCAAAGAATGAGAAAACAAATGGTCATTTCTGTAGCTCAGGAAACATCGGCCCCATGAGCAAAATAAACATTGTTTGTGTTTGCTGAACAGAAAAAGCAGCAATGTACTCATTTCAAACCATTATCACTTCCCTGAGATACAGACAGTATCTTTTAGTTAAGTTAAAGAGCTGACAGTCCAAGTCAAATCTATTTTTACTAGATCTGGTCCTACAGGAAAAGCAATGGCTCAGAATCCAACTCGTGCACGATAAACTGCAGCCAAGTTGAATTTTGCTACAAATTGCCTGGGAATTTCCCCAAATCAACAGTCCTAAATAAATGAATCATATAGAAGTGTTATTGACCTATATAACAGAGAGAATCCAATTCATATTTTAGATCACAGGAACAATGAAACATGACATGTAACCTTTAGACATTTAGAAATCCCCTAACAATTAGAAGCTAGAGGGCCAAAAAAAGGCACAAAGTTGCCAGATGCTGAAGGAAGATGGGAATTCCTTGAGTTCCAGGAGACACCAGTAATGAACTTCAGGTGCTTCACTGTCTGGGAAGTGGACCCAAAGCCTCACAAAAACTGTCTTCTCT
>NW_009746619.1:0-1564 GCF_000703405.1 Apaloderma vittatum | reverse complement strand
CTGCCCTAAAGTTTGAAAATTACAGCAGCAAACTGGCCGCAATGAGCACCTTGTGGCATAACCTCACCCTCTCTGCGTAAGCCAGTCCTCTGCTGCTCATTTCAATATCTGCGGTAACACCTAATTGGTTTTTATCTTGTTTCCAGTTCTCTATTTCACAGAAAGAAGTACTATTGTCATTAAGACTGTATAAGATGGATGCTGTCTAATTAAAAGGGGAAATCCCTCACTTCATTTGTGCGTATATCAAAGGCCACATTTCAGCTCCCTTCGCTCTTACCTTAGAATAGAAGAGGTTGATCCTTCACACTTCCCAAAGAGAAGTTTTACTACTTAGTAGGCAGTCTAAGAACAAAATTATTCACGGGTTTTGTACAAAGTCACTGGACTGGCTTATTATCGACCCACTTATACTAGAAGTAATAGCTCTTCGGACTAATATTCTATATAGTAGTGCCCCAGACTATTAACAAGCATCACCTAAAAGAAAGCTCACCTTCATGCTGAATCCTAAACCACGTTTTTCCTCTTTATTAATTAGCTTTTCCAAGTTAACCAAGGTCAGTACATCTCTTTTTTGTCTCTCACTTGCGTGCCCCTTTAATCTGCTTACGTTTCATTTCTTTTCTGAGCTGCCACCTCTCACACACTGAGAGAGACATATAGTTTATACAATATTTTTTCAAGGCCTCAGCCCACTAATGAATTGTCTTGGCTTTCTACTTTTTTTTATTGGGGTTTTTCCCTGTCACTTCTACAGAAGAGAAGATGATTTCCTTCTCTCGGTTACCAAAATGTGTATGGGAAGGACCTGGCTCTATGAGTGACCAAAATTAGGAGTACATAAGATCAGTAATAATCTCTTTCCCAAAATACCAAGGAATTTATTAGATGGGACTTTACCACGTCCCTCAGTAGAGTGCCTATTTACTCCTAATTCAGGAATCAGTCAAAATTCAGGGCTTGAGAAAAATCCAGTGAGAAAATGTTCAGCCCATATTCCCAGAACAAAATATTTCAGTTCAGATATCCTGAAATGAAGGTCTCTAGTTACCTCAGGTCTATATATTTTTATTTACACAAGGGACATTAACATGATTCACTCTTCCTGTCACAAGACATAACACAACCTTTATCTCAGCCTATTAAGAAGAAAAGAAAACCATCTGGGTACCCAAATTACAACTACCAGGGCAAGCCAACATCATACCACATTGTGACATTTTGATAATTCAGCCAAGGTAGTTTTAATCTGAGGTTAGTCTTGAAGTGATTCATTTCCATAGGGAGAAAAGAAAGCCTGCCTCAAGATCTCACATGGCCTCTCCCGGCAGTTTAAACATCTGCTGTAAAATCAGATTCACAAAATCACCCCACTTTTCTTAAATGCCCTTCATCCCCAGGCCATATCTTTATGACAAAAGAAATGAAACATCCTAGAATTCTGGAAACCCTACATCCTAGTTTAGTTGTGACTTACAACATTATGCTCTTCTCTTCAAATCATAACTGCATCAGTTGTCCAACACAAATAAAGATATATAGATATAGATATAGATATAGA
>NW_009746618.1:0-1601 GCF_000703405.1 Apaloderma vittatum | reverse complement strand
CCACATCCCTCTTATGGTGGGGGCACCAGGAGACAGACTTTTTACTTGTCCCATCCTAGCCAAAAAAACTCATGAAGACAACACTTGCTGACTCCTTTCAGCCTATGGTTTGTTTCTGAATAAACAAATAGAGGGATGGGAGTTAGTTACGGATCAACTGGGGGTTTGTTTCTGTTCTAGGTGCCTTGGATGGGTGTTTTTTGCAATCTGGGAAGGTTGCAGTGAAGGAGTAAGAGGCAGCTCCTTTGTTTATGCACCGTTGGCAGCTGTGCAGCTGCTGGTATGAAAGGCAGCCATTCCCTGAGCATCCCGACTAAACCTTTAGAGAAGAGTACTTAGAAAGAGCAAACAAAAAGCGCAGACCTGAGGGAGGACAGAGTGAACACAGTTTTTTAATTTACATGGATGCTTTTTCAACTACCTAGGAAAGGATTCAATGCCAGAATCTCCTGATCCTCTTTTCACCTCCCCAAGGTTATGGGAAAGGCTTTTCCCTCCCCTTTGGCAAGAGGCAAGTTTAAAACCTTGGTGGTGGCTGGGGATAGCCCCAGATTCAGCGGGACTGAGCTGCCGCCAGCATCAGCAACATGAAAGTGGAGGTAATGAAACTGAGAACTGACCCAAAGAATGAAGGGAACCCAGCAGCGTCTGAGGAGAGCTGAAAGGAAAACCCAGCTGGAGTTTCTGAGCCCTGGGTGGTCGCCTCCACTGCAAGTGACCCCAGGCCATCGCAGGGTGCCAGGAGGTGAGGACGGGACAAGCAGGTCCCACCTCAGGAGGTCCCACCTCAGTCACGGCTGCAGGAGGGGAAGCGATGTGAATGGAGTCTTCCCTTCCCCATCTGGCAGAGCTTTGCAGAGAGATGGGGAATGGAGGGAAGGAGTTAATCTCTGTGCAGTCAGACCCTGCCTCCTCCCCTCTCCCACTCCTCTGTCCTTGCTGTGCTATAGTGCTGGCTCTAAGCTGGCCATGGATCAGCTCCCTCCTTGCACACTGCCCAGGCCAGACGATTTACCTTTTAAACAAAAAATTAAATGCACAAGAGGGCTTACTTAACATACTTGGGAGTCTGTGATGATGCCTCTGCTCGGGGATCCCGGTGCTTTTTGTTTAACCTGACTGAGAAGAGGGAGCTCCAAAGCCAGCTCAGTCTGGAAACTCTGGTCAGACCCCTCCTCCTTCTCGCTCTCACCCCTTTTCTCACTGTCGATCCCCCTCAAGACTGAAAGAAGTGTTAGTAGTGCTGGCTGGGGAGGCCCCAAGTGGGGAAGCCCAGCTCATGACGTCTTGGCTAAGGAGGAACAAGGGAACCAGTGGACATCCCTGTCCAGCTGGTCGAATAGATCCAGCTCCAGCGTTGCAGCTGAGCCCTCTCCTTCACTAAAATATCAGTACAAATGAATTTGAAAATTAGAGCCTTTCATATACGTGATGCAGCACCTTGTGAGATTTCATTTTGGGCAAGAGTGGGGTCTAGGAGATATATTTAAGATACCAAACACCTTCCTAGGCCAGCCCCCTCCTTTTCCATCACAAAAGAGTGTCTCAAGCTTTAAACTTCTTGAGATAAAGCATACTTAGGTTCAGACTAACTTCTTCAT
>NW_009746617.1:0-1579 GCF_000703405.1 Apaloderma vittatum | reverse complement strand
CCTGGGGAACACCACTGGCCGCAGGCCTCCAACTTGACACTGTCAAGCAGAGCAAAATTCCCCAGGAAGAATCTTTGCTTCATTTCAAGGGAAATATAAAATAGCTCTCAGTTAGTTAAATGCTGTAACCGAGACCATAAATGCATGATGTTAATCTGGAGAGCAGCTTCACTCCACAGTTTTCTTACTTTGTCAGTGTACCTACTGGGTGCAAGTTGGCCCGTGGCACTGGACTTGCTCACTTTCCTAACTTCCTAATCTCCATTCATTTTCACAACAGCCAGGATTAGGGTTCGACTGTAGTCTGCAAATTAAAGCAAAATTTTATTCCCGTATCTGTTTCACAATCTTTTTTGTCTCTAAATTCTGTCTGCAGGAAGTTGTACCTAGAAGCAATTTATTGATTTCAAATGCTTTGCTTCCACTTATTTCTCCTGATGCCACACACTTATTTCTCCTGGTACCTAATGCCACAGGGAATATGGATTTAGGTTCCATCTATCACTTTTAAAAGATTTAAAATATATAAGCTATTTGAGCCAGATATGTCCAAACACTTATTAAATTGTAGCTTCTGGCTATTTATTGACTTTCTCAGAACCACCTTCACACCTCATCTATTTGCTACTTTATCAGTTTTCTGAAAAGCAGGAGATAGAGGCTTAAGGTACCATACCCATGAGCCAGATAAGCCTTTGCTGTGGTTAATGCCCAGCCATCATCCTCAGCTCAGATTATCAGCAGAATTTAGTGCTTTGGAAAGCTCTGGACTGAGCGCAGCGGAAATTAGAAGTTCACCCTTTACATGCACAACCAGTAGATGCAGCACAGAGACCAGCAGTGTGAGCTTCTGCGCAAATTCCCACCGATGGGTCTCGGTTATGCTTTGTCTAAAAACCTTTAGGGCAAAGTGGCAGTTCTCCTGCTCTGCTCCTTTATCTAGAATAGTAAAGGAGGCTATTCATGGGAAAAGAGCAAAAAAATCACCTGGAAAGAAAAACAAAGACCAAGCATGGGAAGATACATTAACATGATCCTTCTATCCTGTCTTCCCAGTCTTGATTGCAGGTTTAAAACCATCTCTCTCAATAATAATAATTATTAGGCTCCTTTCATTTGCAAAAAAAAAAATCCCACACCCCAACAACAAATAAACAAGTAAAAGTAATAATTAAAATAACAACAGAAAAAGAAGATATTCTTCCAGTCCTAATACAGCTGCATGCAGCAAGACAAGACTATTTCAAAACTTCCAACAGGAAATGTTCCAGTGTTGCAGAGAACTGTGGCTTTACGGCCCAGAGTGCTCCAGTTTCATTAGGCACGCACCAGTCAAACAAGAGTTTGAGGCACCACGCATGTATTCTTGGACAGAGCAGCACCTCTCCAAAATGAAAAGCAGACTGTTTTGGCAAGCGAGAAGGTGAGGATGGGTGAGGATCCATTTTCTCATCTTCACTGGAAGCAACTTGTCAAGATTTCACTTTCTGAAAGCTGTACGTGCCGAGCACACTGTGCTGCCTGGCCATTCTCCATCTCCTTCAAGGAGAAGGCAGATCTACTGGAAGAGCTCCGTAAG
>NW_009746616.1:0-1595 GCF_000703405.1 Apaloderma vittatum | reverse complement strand
TACTGAGATACATGTGGAAGTTGGAATGGAGGATTTCCTTACATGGCATACATTTTCTGTCACAGTGATGGAACAGTTGTGAGAGGAAATGGAGATAAATAAAAGAGAGATCAAATGATGCAGGACAGTGGGGCAAAGCTAGTTACAGGGAAAGGAAAGGAGCGCAGATGATGGAAAAAGCATTTGGAAAATCCTATGACAGGAGGAGATCCTAGCGCTTCTTTCTTCACCACCATCTGCAATGGCTTATCCTTGTGAGAACGTCAACATTTCCATTAAAACAAAAAAAATACACCCTGCCCCTTTGATGGTTTAAATACAAAAATACAACACAAGTGATTGGGAGTGAATCCTGTACAACTAAAGAGAACCAACCTACTGTTTCTCACTCAATGTTATCAAAAAAAAAGGAAAGAAAAAAACACAGGGGGTTTTGTCTTATTTTTAGTCTTATTCTGTAAATTAGAGAAGATAGGTCAACTCACCTGCTTAAAAAATAGCAAAGAAAATAATCATCAAGAAAAAGTTAAAACATATGAGGGAAAATGACCACTGAATTCCAATAGCACAAAGAATAGCAATGAGGTTTCTACACCTTGTAGAAGACCAAGGGATAAGTGAGTCCTCTACAGCACCCATCAGTTCATACCAACATGTGCGCTCATAAGGCACAGAGATTACACACTAGCTAGAAGCCTTTGAGAATGCAAGTAAGAATAACCCTAACAAATCTCAGATGATGCCCCATTTTAGCCTGGGTAAGGGCACCAGAGGGAGAGTAAAAGCAAGAACCTACCATCCACCAAGGTAACTCAGGTGCAATTTATGTATGCCTAATTTCAACCAAGGTAAATGTCTACAGTCAGAGGAAAACTATCAACTGCAGGGAGTTTTGAAGAGCTTTCCTAAATAGACAAACACACTGAGCAACAAAGCGAAGAAGAATGTTTGCCTTTATTTTATTATGGATTATAATGTAACATTACTGTATCTGAAATCACGTGTTTTTATACAAATTTTATTTCCAAATTCTGTTAAAACCAAGGGGTTTTTACCATGCAAGTCTCTCGGTAAAGCTTAAGGGATAAGGAATAGGATTATTTCTTTAATGTCAGAATTCCTATATATTTCTACTCATAAATCTCCTATTTCCTACAAAATAGCTGGAATGACAGTGATGGAACTGTTCTTTGCCTAGATACTTACATTCTTCAGAAAAACACCTGTTTGAGGAATTCCTTAGCTGAGAAGAGACTTTTCCATTCTGTCAGGTCTGGATCAAATATCTAAAAAACATTATTTCTGGGTTTCACATAAACCCATGGAGATTTGAAAAGTTGTAGTATTTTTCACTTTCATAGATGGGGAAAGTACATCATCATCCAATTAAAGATTATATTATAATGCAGCTATTAAGTAACTAAAGATTTAACAAATGCTTTACTTTTAAGAATTTATCTTTGTAACCTGTCAAGGCTTAGGGCTGAGCCAGACATTAAAGTATGAGACACATGCTCTATCATCCCCCAACAGCCTCCCAGGGGAGGATAACGGGGAACAAGTGAGAGAGACTTTAAGATTGGGGAAAAAAAAAA
>NW_009746615.1:0-1577 GCF_000703405.1 Apaloderma vittatum | reverse complement strand
GGGTAGACTCAATCCCCTTATCCAGGTCATCCCTGATGTATCTCCATTCCTTGCTGCACTTGAGACTGGTTCTGTCGCACCGTGCCCAAAACTCTGTTGAAGAAAGGGGGAGGAAGTGGGAGGAACAGCTCCGTGTTACCTTTCCTTGTGCTGTTCAGCACCATCAGGAGAAAGGAGAACCTCTTCTGTTCTCCACCTGCAGGAATCCATATCACAGCCCTGCCTGCAGACACCACCATGCTCCCAGAAAAACCATCCCTTCGCTGCACAGATATGCTGTAACGATAAAGCTCTTGTTATTCAGTGTACAAGGTTCAGCCTTTAGACAGGCCTCAGGAACAGCAGAGCACTTCAGAGCCTGCTAAATTCTACATAACCACGCAGGACATGCTGAGGAGGAATGGGTTTAAGCGTCTATTTAACATTAACTGGAGGCTTAAGAGTTTTGCTGCTGGAAAAAGGGAAGGAAGTTTTGTCTGCAGCATGCTGTGTCCTGTGTGGGAAGATGTTGCTTGTCTGCTACCCAGCTCCAAAGAGCCTTTCTACTATTTCTTGGGACCGATTTGAAGCAGCAGACATCAGGATCCGGCACCCAGTGGCAGGTTTTTTAACATCACAGATCTTTCCTCTTAGAAATCTGGCATCTGAAATAGCAGCAAGTAATCTCCAGCTGCATCCCAAGGGACCATTCTCTGCGCACTGCTGCACTCACCGCGGATGTAAACGAAGGTGAGCATCGATCCAGCCACCCCCCGCACCTCAGAGTCACCTCATGCTTTGTAAGCTCCAGGCACGCAGGGGGCCGGTGCCTCCCAGACGCAGTTAGCAACGGGGGGCTGGCTTTTTAATGTGTTCAGACACCCTGGTCCCTTCCCTCAGCCATATGTTGGAGATAACCACAGCAGGGCACCTCAGAATGAACGGATGCTTTGTTTCTCGAGGCTTTGTGGAATGCTGTCTGCAGGGTGGGGCCAGGACAGGCAAGACAGGGAAATCAAACTGCAGTAAGCATGGAGAGCTTCTCCCTGGAGGGACTTATAGGCAGCCAAGATGGGAGAAACAGGTGGGAAATTGGAAGGAGACCTTGTCCTTCAATTGAAATGCAGGATCAAAGCCCAGCTGAAGGTGGAGAGGTTTTCCTTGTCTTTCCACCTTTCTTTTCTCTGTCAAATATTCCGCCCATTCTCCTGTTATTTGCTCTGGGGATAACTAAACATCCAACAGCAGAGCTCAGGCTTCATTGCAGAGGGGAATGCTGTGGCTTTGCAGGACAGATCCTGAAACGTCTTGAGAAAGCAGAAAGATGGGGGATTAATACGGCAAATGATTTGCTGGAGGATGCAATCCTCTCCAGATCATCTGCTGGGAAGTTGACAGCAGCCCCAAATCTCAGATGTAGAAGGTCTCCATGTCTTTTTAACAGTTTTCCTTCCTTGCTCAACCTTTCAACGACTGGAGTAAGAACATAGCGTAATTGATGGAGATTTGCCACAGGAAATGTATCAAAATTCTGTATAATTGCCTTTGGGGGCAGCATTGCAGCAGCCTGAGGAAGCAGAGTATGTTCAACAAGAACC
>NW_009746614.1:0-1514 GCF_000703405.1 Apaloderma vittatum | reverse complement strand
AGCCTAGGCCATTCTATGATTCTGTGTAAACACGTGGCATTCGCAGATTGTTTTGAAGCCTTAAGTGTTGTTAACTCTTACTGCTCCTTGCAGGTATTGTGACTTCTTAGAAGTAAGCTTTCTGAAAAAAAATCCAATGATGTTTTTTTTCTGGATGCTCTTAATCCCTTCCACTTTCAGAAGTCAAATAATAGTCAGAGATCTGGAGGGTAACTTTGCAAAAGCGTTGCTGCCAAAGGTAATTCTTTGTACGCTTCTGAACATTTCAGAGCTAATGAAAAACGAGCGGAAGCCAACGCTAAGCTCCTTCAGGAGCGCCATAGAAGCAAATCTTTAATTGCAAGCCACATTGTCGGTGGAGGTCTGGCTGCAAGTCCACTTCTGTATCCAACTGAGCTGGGACATCTTGGCAACAGTTTGGTTCTGAACAGAAGTCTAAGTCTTGGAGGAACCTTCCTAAGCCCAACTGTGAATGCATTGGCATCGACTGGCAAAGTGGAAGCCTACGTGGCTAAGGTAAGCATTTTGAAGTACTGTTCTCAACTACTGCTAAAGAGTATCCATATGCAAGGTTGTACTTCTTAGCCTAACCTTAGAATCAACTTATAGTTTCAAACTATATGGTCTAATGCTCTAATAATACACTGAAACAATTGCTAAACATGAAAATAGTACACACCTGTGTGAAGACTTTTGTCATCAGGGCTGTATAAATTTCTGAGTTCTCAAGTACTGAACAGTGCTGAAATCCCAATAATCAACTGTGTAACTACATTCTTTTACAAGGGAAACTGTGATGAAGAATACTGTGGCATAGGAAGTTCCCACCTAAGCTGGTCATGAAGTTTTAGTGTATTGTATGTGTGACCTATTTAAAACAGCTAACTTCGTGATGAGTGCAGAATCTTGTCAGATTTCTTCAAGACACCTTTTCCTTCTTCACTTAGCTTCATTCTAGCAGTTTCTTCTCTGAAACTTGTTTTAGTATGTGAATACCAACAAAGGGATGCTTCAAAAACAGGATGACATGAACGGAGTCATGTAACTTCTCGCTTTCTGCTTCAGTGTGGGACATATACTGTGCATAGGAAGCATGTGTCTTTGTAGTTCGTACTATGTGTTATTACGCAAGAAGGTAAAATTAACTACTCCTCAGGAAGTCTTCACAGCTTTCTCATTTTGCAGCAGCGCTGCAACCTCTGCCTGACCTCTGGTCCAAGCATAGCCTGTAATTAGCAGTCAGTGTGATAGCACATCCCTCACAGAATGGTGAACACTGTACCACAAGATTTGGAAACCAAACATCAATAGTTTCCCACCCAGCACAGGTGAGGACAAGCTTCTCTATTCAGTCAGTGTTCTGTCGCTCGCCTATTCTGTTGTTGAATGAATGCAAGAAGTATTTGTTCACTTTTAAGTCCATTTCACTTAAATGGTTCCACCCACATTGGAAAGAACCCATTTAAACAATGTGAGAACTCATTTAAACAATGCATGTACATATTGGACCTGGT
>NW_009746613.1:0-1517 GCF_000703405.1 Apaloderma vittatum | reverse complement strand
AAAAAAAGAAGAAAGCACAGTGTTTGTATGCTGGTGCTAGCTCCCTTCAGATGAAATGATGCAGCTCATACAGGGCAGTGAGAAACTGCTTCTCCTTCTGCTGTCCTTGCTTTGCAGCGTAAAGGAATGCTGTATCGGACTGTCTTAACTGCACAGTTTTTCTTCAATCATATTACAAAGGGAACATACACAGTCTGTTGGCATCTCAGAGACAGCACCAAAAGCCAGAGACTGATCAGTACCTTCAGAATAATGGACTGCATCCTGTCTTCCTTATCGCTACCACTTTGTTTTCCACTTTATGCATTTCTTGGGTCTGTTGAGGGTTTGTACTGTTTTTGTGTTGGTTTAAAATTCAGAGTTATCTGTTCTGTCATCTGCCACTGCTCTAAGATTTAAAGGATGTATACAGATACCTTCTGAGTCCTGAATCTGGTTGTGGTAGTAGTGGACTAGTCAATGCCCCAGTGCCATAAGCCATGTGCATTACTGTGAGCTGTGTGCCAAGCTTGAGACTGTGAGCAAAACTGAACAGGATATATTAAATTAATGTTTCCTAGTCAAATGGTGGCACCCTGGGACAGAAGAATGATCATATTCATAACAAGCCACCTTCCTGGATATGGCTGAGAGGAATTTCATAAGTGGCAGAAGGTCTGAAGATTACACTGGTTCTTAGATAACTGCAGCTTCCAGAGACTCAGAAAGCTTGCATAGCAGTGCTGTTCAACAGCAAGAGCTCACCAGTACATGTTGCCACGTGACAAGACCACAGCAGACTGAGCCAGCACATTAAAGCTTAAATGCCACAGGCCACTGGGTGTCCATCGGTGAGCCTAAAAATTCTCATGCTGCTAGTTTCCAGTGATCAGCAGCTGATGAGCCCAAACCCATCCACACTCATATCAGAACTTACAGGGCCACTTCAGAGAGCTGTTGCTTTGTGAGGTTGAGTGGGTGATTGAAGGCAGTGATCCCATAAGCACTAGGGTTTTTGTCCTGCTGCAGGTTGGCCCGAAGGATGGCATTGTTGATCACATTCAGGAAGGAGGCAATAGCATGCCATCCCTTGTTATTGAACCACACCTGCAAGAAACGACATCAGCATCAGAAACGCACCAGTTTTGTCAGCTACCCAACAGGCTCCTGAGCCTTGCAGAGCATATCGTCCTCTATTCCTCTAATATGCTGTTAATTGACTCTAATGGTCAGTTGCTGAGAGAGGAGCTGCTTTGGAGGCTGCTGGCTAAAATCAAAGCAGCAGATCTCTGTGTACAGGGGGTTTCCTGCGGTCTTCCTGAGGCAGGGAGACGCTGAGGGAACCTGGGCATTACCAGGGCAACTGCGACCTTATTCATACTCTTAATAAAAGGCCTCAGGGAGTGCAGTGACCCCTCCCCGTGCACACAGCGCAGAGCAGGTGAACAACCTGTGCTCTTTAAGCCTGCATGTGGTGTAGCAGGGTGCAGGAACAGTAGGGAATGCAGAAAAGAACTGAAGCTCTGCCAGCTTGACAG
>NW_009746612.1:0-1536 GCF_000703405.1 Apaloderma vittatum | reverse complement strand
AAAAAAAAAGGACAAGCCTGCTTACAAAGCCCTAGATAATAGGAGGATTAGCAAACTCAGCTGCTGACAGGCAGTGATTCAGCAAGCAGAACTCTTACCCCGGGGGCCAAACGTCGCCTCCAGTGGTAGATCTTGGCTCCTCCGGCTGTGTAGGCAGGAGGAGGATGCTTACTCAACCATGCCCTGGCAAAGCCCCTTTGGGCTCCACCTCAAGGTCATTCACTATTTCTATCATGCCCTGAAATGACAATTAAATACTTAAGCGCTAATATTTTTAACTACGACCCGATGCATCAAGGATTTAAAGGAAAAATTTTCTTCTTGCTCTTCTTGGCGTAATATTGCTTCTGCAAACGCTTCAGCAGAGAATGGGAAGCCTTGCCACTATTCTGACTATTGCTAAATGCTGCCCTTAACCATGCAACATTTTGGCAGACAGATGATGAAATTAATGAATCTGATGATAATGAAGGTATAACTGAACGAGATGAGCATTATGCCTGGGGGCTACAGCGTTATGCCTAGAGGTTAATCATCAGGTAGCTCAAGTGATGCTGCAATGATAAGATTCGATTTGCGCGATAACATTGTTTACCTCTATATAAACCAAAATATAGCACTTAATAAAGCACCAGCAAATTAACTTAGAGGACTAAATAAATAAATAAATGGATTCTCCCCCTCCCCTTATCTTCTAGAAAGCAGGTAGATTTAGGTAGTTGTGTTTGTTGTTCAGAAAAGCCTGGCATTTCTGCAGCCTGATACACAGGAGAAAATTAGCTTGAGGCCCTCGGGGATGGAGGGGATGTTGCCAGTGGATGAATGCATGGTTTTTACTGGTGGTATCATCCCTTGTGCAGTTGTGACTCAGAGCCCAGGCAGGAGCTATGTGTGAATTTTAGGAAAGCCACGGTTTCCACTGATTGTCACCCAACTTTGGTGCACCAAGTACTGCAAATACTGTCCTTCTTTTTGTATTCTGTCTGTATCCAAGGAGCTTCATTAAGAAGCCAGAGATAGAAAAAAAGAAATTTTCTCTGTTGTTGTCATTCATCTGACGTGCTCGCTCACATGCCTGAGGAGGTTTTTATTCATGATGTTTAGGTGGCTTTAGGGTGGATGGTATGCATGGCCATCTCGCTAGAAGAACAAGAGTTTTGCAGGCTGAGGCATGTAACTGGTGACTGATGGAGCAATAGGTAGTGACACATGGCAGAGGGAAGTATTTGAGGAAGGGAGCTGGATCCGTGTGTGCATCTCCTGGTCGTTCTGTCCACCAGCACGATTTCACAGCAGGTGACCCAAGCTATGCCTGGTAGGCTTCAGAGCACCAGTCACCCTGGTGAAGGGGGCAGGGAGGATGGGGCAAGAGAGATAGAGGGACCAGCCTGGGGGTAGGGTATGCTCACGCATTGAAGGGAAGGAGGGAGGATCAGGCTTCTGTGAAGCAGATGAGATCAGAGCACAGAAAACATAGCTGGGAAAAAAAATGCGAGTACAGCATCTAGGGGTACGTGAAATCTCTCCAGGTGACAG
>NW_009746611.1:0-1566 GCF_000703405.1 Apaloderma vittatum | reverse complement strand
TTGGCAATAAATCAAATTAATTTCCCCGAGTCAAGTCCGTTTTGCCCATGACGGTAGTTGCGGAGCGCTCTCTCCCTGTCCTTATCTCGACCCAAGAGCCTTTCAGTATATTTTGTTACGTTTTCTCTCCCCTGTTGAAGAGGGGAGCGATGGAGCGGCTTCGGTGGGCACCGAGCATCCAGCCAGGGTCACCCCAGCACAACAGGATTGTATTTTTAGGCCTTATCACTTCAGGGAAATTCACCGTTTCTATTTATCACGAGTTATTCTGGTATAACTCTTCATGTGGAACTTTAAAATAAAAATCTTTCTTGAAAAAATAACTTTTTTCCTGGGGAATTATACCGGTATAATTACACCGATATAATTATGTTTGTAAATCAGATGCAGAATTTGTCAGTGTGGGCACTAGTGAAGCACTGGGTTTGGTGCTTCTGGAAATGGAGTTGCAAATACTGTTTATTTTTTTGTGTTCTACCCTCCTCTGCAACTAAGTATAGGAACAGAAACTTAAAGGGAGTGAAACCTTTGCCGTCTTTTCTGCTGGTTACTCATTTTCTCTCTGTTAAAATGATGGATGAAAAAAACCAACCTGGCATCAATCTCCAGCTAAAAATTATTTTAAACTTATACTGAATGCAAGGACTTTTATTTTTGTCCTTGGAGCACAGAAGCCGAGTGAAGCCTTGTTAATGTAGTGGCAGTTCAGAACTCTTCTAGCTTAAAATCTTCCTTTTATTTTCACTAATTGTCTCCTTTTTTAGCTTCCGACAGCAGTAAGGTTGACTAGAAAGGTGCAGTTATCTCTGAACTGCCAGAAACAGCGCAGGTTTATTAAAAGTAAGTCTTTTTGGGAGGCAGCTCCCTTTCCTGGATTGTGGCTAATAAAAAACCCAAACAATGTGTCGTCCCTCTCCAATCCCTCCCCATCTCACAGGTGCTAGTTTTTGGAATTAAAGAATTCGTCTACTGGTGCGTGCAGCAGATAATGTGCAAAGGCTGTAAATAGTAATATTTCAATCCTGAAAATGTTTTTTCCCTTTGGTGCAAGTATTAGAAATGTCGCTGATCTGAACGATAGGGGAAAGAGGTGTGTTTTTTTTTTTCTCCTCAGTGCCCACTTCTCCAAATCGCAGGGCTTAGACATCCCAGGGATTGTCTGCAGAGAGCACGGCAGCCAGCATTACCTTTTAAACATGTGAAACTAAAAGCCACTGTAATGCCCAATTCGATGGTGTTTCTGAAGGGAAATTTTCAGGTGAAGAAGTGGTTCTACGAAGCTGATGCATTTTATCTCCGGGGATGGACTTTGCAAGTGCTCTAAGAGTGCCAAGCGTTAGCGATTCACAGTGAGGACCATGCCGAGATGGTGAAAAAGCAGAGGTGATCAATGTTTGTTTGAATCCGCAGTGAGTTTGACAGAGCTATGAGGCTGTTCTGCATCCGTCGTAATTTTTGACGCCGGTCGCTGTGCTGCAGCTTTAAGCAAACCGAATGACGGGAGGTAACTCGTAACAAAGGTGTTCCTTACGCTGTAGAATCACAGGATGGTTTGGCTTGGAAGGG
>NW_009746610.1:0-1548 GCF_000703405.1 Apaloderma vittatum | reverse complement strand
TCTGCAAATTATGACAATTTCACTGAGTTACCAGCTTTGTCCTCCAGAAAGATATAATATGAATCCGTAGTCTAATATTCAAGCTTCTAAATCAACCAGTCAGGCAACAGTCTCTATCCAACCTGAGTAAGAAATCGCACTCCTCTCTGAATAAGAAACACTTGATGCAAGCTATTTCCAAAGTTTTATCTGGTGAAAACCTATATGCCAATTACAGATGGCACGCACACCGAGGAGAATAAAACAACCTCTGAAACCTGGACTAAGCTACGTTTGTTGTTGATTTTGTTTGTTGTTTTTTTTTAATGAAAAGAAACAACAACAACAAAAAACAACCCACAACACAAACCAGCAAGAAACAGGTGTTGCCCTTATGGCAACACAGGGAGAACTTTCAGAGAAAAAGGTTGAGGTGGCTTTTCTACCACATCCCTGGAATTGGTGATCCCAAATTACAGATGAAATATAAATGTGGCTTTGTCCTCAAAATAAATACGATGCCTGCATCATCCTCTCCTGTAATGGGACTATCACCAGTCAAAGGGTGAACTTGTAGGGTACTGGAGTGAGGGAGGGAGCAAAATTATTGGTAGAAGGATAAGATCATCAGACAGAAATTGCCTACTGCCATCAGAGCTGTGAGGATTCAGGTCTCCAAAGCAAAGCATCTGGTTCAGCCTCAGTGAGAAAAGAATACTGGATGCCCATTTGGCTTCCTAGGGACATTCGTGACTCCTTTGCTGGTTTTCTTCCCATCTCTCCTTCTTCCACTGAGCCATGCTTACATTGCACAAGTTACTCCACATACACAGTTTACTACCTATAAAAGAGCCACATATCACATGTGAGAGGCAAGGGATGCTTGAATTTATACCTGAAGCCTAAATTCAAGGAGATTATCTCCAAGGCCTGTCAAGATACTGCTGCTGTTTGCGGTGCCACACCAAGCAATAGCACTGCCACTGATCTTTGCCATGGGATGGACATGTTGAAGTTTATGGCATTATAAGCAGGTCTCACATGCTTTCTGCAAGGAGGAGAGCTGAAAGAAAGCAGAGGACAACAGAAAGGTGGAACAGTGAAAAAAAGATCAACCAAATGAAAGAAACACACAGCTAATAGACATCTTACCCTGCTACAGACAGCCCTAAGGAGCTATGTTGGAGAAGTTGACTATTTTATATGTTGTAAGCTCTGCTGCTTGATTTATTGGGCCTTGGTTGTCTCAGGGAGTAAGAAGAACCTTTCTCCCGTCTCAGCTCGGAACAGAAGAAAATTTCATTATCAGCTGTATCGTGCACCCTGGCTCTTTCTTGAGGATTCTAGTTTGGACACAGACCAACATAAAACTGCTGCCATCCCTCGCCGGGGCTTTTGGACAGTTCTAAACAACTCATGCTTCTTTCTGCCAGCTCCCCATTGCTTCCTAAACTTGTTTAATCCTGAAGAATGCAAAATCAATCATCAGAGAGAAGGGAAAGCAGCCGATCCTGGGAAGCAGAGCTGAAAACGTCAGAGTAGTAGAAGTGATAAATATACCTGCCAGGG
>NW_009746609.1:0-1541 GCF_000703405.1 Apaloderma vittatum | reverse complement strand
TTTTTTTTTTTTCAACTGCATTACTCTATACGAAAATAGAAAAGTTTGCCAATAACATCTTGTCCTGAACATATGGTGATGTAAGCAGTGTTTCTTGGAGGTTTACCATGCCGCCTTTGAGAATTTATATGAACAAAATAAATTAGATGTTGTACAGCATTGCTAAGAATGCATTCCCAGGAGAAAATACATTACAGCTGAAAAGTGTCAGTCTTTTGCTTTCAGCAGTAATACATAACATTAAGTAAGATGTGTTTCTTACCGTAAACCTTCACTCACATATGTTCAGTTAAATACTGCGCAATCTCTTTGGTTCACAGTTGTGGGTTCTTATCACAATCATTTACTATTCAATTAACATTACTATCAACATTAATAACAACATGGTATCCCTTTTATGCATTAATTTTCTTTTAAAAAATCACTATGATTTTAACATCAATTTGAAACAGACCAGAGACACTGTTGGTAGCATAATCATCTAAAAAAGATAATCGTGCCCTATAACACAGAGGGATTCTGTCTATTGTCAAAGTCACAGTATCGAATCAAAGAAGTTGCAACAGGAGCCATGAAAAGATGTCCTTGGATGAGAAGAATGCACACATCCTGTCAACCACTAAGTAGTGAATCGAGTTTGGTCACTCAGGAACTGTGATTTGAGTTCCAGTATGACGAGGGAAATGATGTTAGTTATTTACTTGAGGCATAACTTCAGTTCATTTATTTCTCCAAGACAGTTTTTTTTTGTCAGTAGCCTTATTCTTCAAAGTTTTTAACTACAGCAAAAGTGTCTTTTCATCGTAGTTTCTCATAGCTTTTATGACTGAAGGAAATATGACAGACTAGCTTTTCTGTCAGGATTTGTCTTGATGCTTTCTGTATACCCTTTTCATCCAAAAGATTTTTGAAGTTGCCTTAAAATCCAGTAAAATTAACCCCTACTTACTGATTAAAGCTTTAAAGGCCCACACTTTAAAGAATGTCTGAATACTTGCTGTCCTTATGGGACCTAATTAAGAAAATGTAATTTTTGTTCTTCAAGTCCTAATTTCCAAATAATGATAAATAAAATTGTTGCTGCCAATCCCAGACTGTTGCACTGTGAAATAAGAACTAAGTTCTGAGTACTGTTATGCATGTGTATGCATTTGTGTGCACACAACTATACTTATTGACAGATGTGGGATCTTTATGTTCAGAAATAGTCTTTCTGCGGTGAGCTGAGAAAGTACAACCATTCTTGTGAGACTAATTTTGGGCTAAGTATTCTGTTGCATTTCTTTCTGTCATCTCATGCTGATTTTCACCATGTATTTAAAAATAGCTTCAGAAGCCATTCCAGGAACAGAGCATAAATCAAACGTTAGTTCGATTGCTAAGAGAGAAGAGGCCTTTTTCCATTGTCCCAGGCACATAGCCATCTTCTTTTCCTTCCAGCCTAAACCACCTAGATGAACATTCAAGAGGCACTGCAGAAAAGTGCTGCTCTCTGACACAGTATGCTCCGAGTATGCTCAGTGCAACTAGCACAGTATGCT
>NW_009746608.1:0-1533 GCF_000703405.1 Apaloderma vittatum | reverse complement strand
TCTGTGAAAGGGGAAGAATCAGCACCGTGACCACGTTCCCTCTTCTCTCGGCAGTATCAGTACATCACAAAGTTCAATTTCATGTGTAGTTGCTTTCAAAATCTCTTCAGCACTAACTGACAACTGCACTCATAACAAGGACCCTAGTTCACCGGTTACAATGCAAAAATAACTTGTGTGGTACAGGCAATAGATGAAAGCACCTTATCTGAGCTAAAATTACCACTACACAGAGGCAGTGGGAAATGCCAAGATTCGCACCGAGTTTTGCAAATGATACCACAGGCATTCCTCTTCACTGTCTCATGAAAATAAACCCACAACAAGTGGCCAAAGGAAAAGCAATTCTGCATAGCAAAAGCTCTGGGGAGGATAATTTTTGCTCCAATCTGGTGACACCAGTCAGGTCTCTCTCACAAAGTGCTTGGCGTCAATATCCTCCACGGAATTTCCACAAGTTAACTTTCACGATACACACTGCTACAAGTGTCTGAAGCAGGCAACAGGTAGACCAGCACATAACTATGAAAATCTTTACCTTTTAAAACATTAAGCACAACATCACTAGAGCACCAAGGGAAAACTCTCAAAACCAGAAAGCTGAGGAATGGACTAGACTATACTTGGTAGAATGCAGGAACTCTAGGCTTTCCAGGAAAACTTCATCTAAAAATTTTTAACTAGGCTCAGGAGCTCACAAAAAGGGAAGTTCATGACCAGCTTACTGAAGTAGAGGCTTGCAGGTCTCTCTGAAGGGCTTCAATCCTATTGCTTTGTTGCTGAACTGTGGCTTCCAATCTGGCATTTTCAATTTCAAGACTTAAAAAGAAATACAAAAAATTACAAAAATCCACCAGAGCGCCAATTCTGAAAGAACAGTGTGAAATAACGATCTAAACCAAGATCGTGTCTTCACTTGCTTTGATGCAACAAGGTTATCCTGCTGTTTTCATGCAATCCCAGAAAGTGATAGACACCTTGCTTTACTGTGTTATTCTCTTACCGTTGCACATGTTCTTCCAGTTGTTTTATAGTAGTATTAGAGCCAGAAGACTCCAACAGAAGGTCCTGCAGTTTCTGGGAAGAAGCTAGTACTTCTCTTTCCTTATTATCCAAGGCAGTCTTCAAGTCATGAACACAACGTTCAGACTGAAGATGCTGTTCTTCCAACTCCCACAACTGTAAAATCACAGTAAGAATCCACAGTAGTCAGGTGAGCTTGTACATAGAGGAGACAACTGCTACTGAAGAATTCAAGCAGTGCATATTTCTGCGTGTGGCCTCTACCCAAAGAACTGTAATCCTTTCAACCACCTTCAAACCATCACTTCTACTAGCAAATGAACACAAACTGTGTTACTTCCTCATCTTTTATACTGGTCTCTCCCATCCCTCCACTCATTTCCTGTAGCGTCGTTCTAACCACTGACACTGCTTCGCCTACCCTTTCAGTGGCTCGTGACACTCTTTGCATTCACTTGTTCACTTCTCCATGAGAATATCAATTTAAAAGTTAATCCTGCTCCTAAAATG
>NW_009746607.1:0-1565 GCF_000703405.1 Apaloderma vittatum | reverse complement strand
AAATAGATGTGAATTCTAGTTTGTTAATAATCTGTATTTTTCAACTTTAAATTGTAAAGTGAATTTATTTTCTTATCCCTGTACTTGGTAGCCAAGGATACTGCAGAAGGATTGATACTTTGTTGTTAAAGTTGATGTTTCTTCTCAACGTGGACCACATTAGTGGTGAGTTACTGTACCTTTAGTGCAGTAACTGATAATTAATTTAGTGCCCAGTGTGATACTGAGTATCAAAAACCCCCAAACTGTGCAAATAGGAAGCTCAGAAGAGTTAGTTTATTTGTCGTTGGGCCAGCTGCCAAGCCAAGAAGGGTTTTGCCAGACTCAGGTTGTCAGTGGACAGAAGGGGAAACAGATCAGTTGGATTCACCATTTGTTTTATCTCAACTTACTTACAGTAGCAGTGTCTGCACTATGACCTTCACAACACAATGAGCTTGATACATGGTTAAAGCAAATATTTTTAGAGTTGTTTTTATATGTTTATAGCAAATACGAAACTGTACTTATTTTTAGGCCATGGAACTCTAGTTCTAGCTCCATCATGTTCTTCCTTCCTTCTGTAAGTTTAAGGTCATCCTTAGACTTCATTTTTATTTTACTGTGAATAAGGATCTTGGAGGTATGATTCTATGATCCCAGACTCCTGACAGCTCTGAACCTCACTGAATCTCTTTTGATTTGCTTATAAAATTGCTACTTGCTGGAAAAATCCCAGAAACTCAGGGCACTTTAATTCTGCCAAAATGGGACAGAGCAGTGTATGGCCCTACCTTTAGAGTTAAGCTGGTTTAGCATTAAGAATTATCATTTACATTGAATCACATGAATAGAGGAACATAGACTTTTGTAAAGAAATATGCTTGAGAGTAGAGGAAGTGGTGAGAGCAGGCCTAAGTGAAATGAGAGTGATAGCAGTTAATCTGTGTCAAAGTGACATGAGTGTACAGCCTGGCGTGCGATCAGGACCCTCCAAACATATTTGGTCAGAATTTGAAGGTGAACACAGAACTGCAAACTGGAACACAGATTGCATTGGAAGGGTTGCTCAACTCTGCTCACTTGTGTTAAATGAGGTGACCACTGTGTATAAAATCAGAACCAGTTTGGAGTACTTTTCTTCTAATAGTACATGACTAGAACTTTATGAAAGAGTGCATTCATTTTTCTCTTTCCTTCCTCTTGTAGCACAGATTTTAAGTGGCTGCAGACCAAATGGGATCAGAGAAATTATCTGAGTTAAGGCTAACAGCAAAAGCTAGTAAAAAAACTGCATCAAGGTTAAAATTGATAGATGTTTTTCTCTTACTGTGGAAAGGAAGAGGAGCATGTATGATAAAATTAGTCTCTACGGCATGTCCAAAACCAGCTGCCAGACAGTGACTGAAGGATAGCAAACTGAAGTCCAGGATAGGAAGAAGCGAGTGGGACTAAAACCTTTGCATATATACCCTGACACCTGTTTTCGGCATAGATTCATTCTCTGTCTTTCTGAGCTTGACCATTCACATATGTCTTAACTTTCTGATTAAGTTAGGCAAGATGAATCATGCTCTTAGCATTGT
>NW_009746606.1:0-1550 GCF_000703405.1 Apaloderma vittatum | reverse complement strand
ATTTTATTTTATTTTATTTTATTTATTTTTTCAAACTGAACAAACGCAACTCTTTGTCCTTCATATGTCGTCTGCTGTAGCCTCCTCATCATTTTGAAAACCCTTTACGGGGCTTGCTCCAATATACCCGTGTTTCCCTTGTTCAGAAGGGGCTCAAGCTTGATACCATGCTACAGGAGCAATAGATCTAAGAGGTACAGGAAGAATCCACTGAACTGATGTTATTATATGCTCACCAAAAAGAATGTGGTAATAGTGTGAGTTTTTTGCAGCAATGGGGTTTTTTTTGAGCTTTTTTTTTTCATGAATAACATGGTCTGTGATTTAGGATAGAGCTGATTAAGAGACTGATCCGTTTTGGTTTTTTGGAACTTTTCAAGTTTCAAGAGTGTTTTCCTTCTAAGCTGAGTGCTGATCACTGTATCTCAGTCTTGCCATCCATGTTTTGCAAATAGTTGTAAAAGTATGGAGTTTCAGTTTTTTATTTGTTTTGTTCAGTTTGTTTTTCTGCTGTTTTTTTGTGGTTTTTTTTTGTTGTTACTTTTTGTTTTTTAAAATAATATTACTTTTAGCTATAGATCAGAAAGCAGCCTTTTATTACTTACTGCCTTGGTAGTTCAAGTAGCACAGGGATTGTTCTATTAATTGCAAGATCTCAGCTCCATTTGTTATCCTTAGTGGTATTCATTTATGATCATCAATATTGTATGACACAGATAGATATGTGTGTACATATATGTAATTTTTTTGTTGTTGTGTTCTTCAGTATAGTTTATTTAGTAAAGCAAAGAAACCAGTTTGATTCTGATTTTTCCATACTGAATTCTGCTTTTCTGACATGAAGTGGGCTGTGTTGATGTCGCTGTATTACAAAGATATAGAAGTAATATCCTGATGAAGACAGCAAAATAATCAAACGCTGCAATTGGGTTACATGTTGGTAAATTCCCTATAAAAATTCTGCTAGACATGGGATCTGTATGCTTTAGCTATAATCAAAATTAGAATTGGCTAGTCAGAGTTATGAGTATATTAAAAAAGATGGGTTTGAGATACAGAAGGTATTGCAATTATTCATAAATGAGCATAATATCTGCTCATTCAGCTGATAATGCGAAACATTAACGACATTTGCTTTGTTTATTGGTGTGTGTTTATTGGTGTGTTAAGTTTACTTTTAGTTTCTTCACCTGCTTTAGTTTCAGTACTTGTTCTTAGCTCCTGTAACACCTTGGGAATTCAGATGCATGTCTGGCTACTTTGCAGTGTGCCAGAGAGGTCCCTGCTCCCCATCACTTATTCCAGACTCTGTGGTACCAGCAAACTGCATCATGTGACTCCTGTCAACTCTGTTTTATCTTTTGGGTTCTCCAGAGGATGATGAACTTCGAAAAGACATGCTGACGAACCCAAAGAAAGAGCATTCTTAATTGAGAGACGTCAGGATAAAATCTGATTCCAGTTTCTCTCCTTGCATCTTGCTGATTTGCTGTGACACTCATGAGTGCATCATAGAATCGTGGAATCATAGACTGGCCTAGGCTGGAAGG
>NW_009746605.1:0-1538 GCF_000703405.1 Apaloderma vittatum | reverse complement strand
CCATCCTTGGAGGGATTTAAAAGATGTGTAGATACCGTGCTCAGAGACGTGGTTTAGTGGTGAACATGGCATTGCTAGGTAATGGATGGACTCAACTTAAAGGGCCTTTGCAGCCTAAATGATTCTATGATTCTGTTATTTCCCTGGTTTTCACCCTTCTTACCCAATGAAAGAAAAATCATGTAAGGACGATTCACAGTACAGGAGAGGAGAATTAACAGTTTATACACAGCACTTGAAAATGGTTGAATGTTGCTGACACTTCAAAAACTCAGAACTAGGCAAATCTAGGCTTTCCTTTGAAATTGCCAGGCTTCCAATGAATCTTTTCTTTTTTTTTAGCCCAGTCACGCTGCTTTTTAACACTCTCTCTTCTTGTTCATTATCTAGTTTTTTTGTAAGGGTTATCTCATTTAACGTTTACAGAATTAGCGACTGGGTTTTCTGAATAACACTAAATACTGTGTTTGTATGGAGGAATCATTCTCAGTTTTTGAAGACTGGAGCTATTTTCCCTTAAAAAGGCCTATTTTCATATTTTCAGTCCTCACAGCTTCACTGCAAAGAACTAAACAACATAGTATTTGACATGCAAATGTAGTCATAGAAAACCAGAACAAAGTGTTCAAGTTTCATGTTAGAGTACATAACAGGTCAAATAGACTGAGGGGGTCTCAGGGCACCTTCCCAAACTATTTTGCATTGTTGTATTTAAAAATTGATTTAGTCTGGAAACTCATCTTTGTCTGGAGGTTTTGGCAGATGCCTTCAAATACTTAGACATGGAGGGCAAATTGAGTAATTAATCATTTATACATTAAAGAGGATTTATTTGTGTTTTATAGAGTCTAAAATCCCTGCAACAGACATTGCCCACTCTGCTGAGAAGCTTCTATAGTCGATATGGTGCCAAAGCTCGCTTTCAGACTTTGTGTGGCCTCAGAGAAGTTGGACACGATAGGAGGACTGACAGCCAAGGAACATGCACAAAAGGGAAAGAAAGCACTTCAGGTTATGGGAATAACACCAGAAACTCTGTGAGAATTAGACAATTAGCTTGAAAGCAAGTAAAATATGGTATTCTGTAATGATTGTCACTCTCCTGGCAGCAGATACATGTACTGAGTGAAGGGCTTCTCTTCCTTTCATTGTTATTATGGTTATCATTGTTGTAAGGAAATGGTATCAGAACATTTACGGGAGACAGATGTCTTATTTCCTTTTATTAATTAATCTAAACTAAAGCTATCACTTAAACTCAAGGTATTTTTTTATTTTTAAATGGCATTAGAGTATATTTTTTGTGCACGTGGTAAAATCTGTACACAAAGGAAAAAAGATCTCCCTTCTTACTTAAACCAGTGGGAGCTCTGTGATTCATTGCACCAGGCCAAGATTTCACCTACACTCTTAACGTCTCTCAGATTCTAGCTTCTCATTTTGCTAACAATCATGATGCCTAAAAATAATTTCCCATCTTAAGAACTAGCTTCCACTTCTTTCCTTGTTAAACCACTTCTGTATCTCTTATTTGACAA
>NW_009746604.1:0-1513 GCF_000703405.1 Apaloderma vittatum | reverse complement strand
TTGAGTAACGTGGTCTAGTTGAGAGGTGTCCTGCTTAGGAAAGCTACAGAGTAACACACTGTTTGGTTTTGTTTTATTTAATTGCCAGGTTCATATTTCAGAATCAGGGTAGTTTTACTTATTCTTTCCTAGAAGTTGCAACCATGCACTTGTACTCATACTATTTAATTTCAGATTATAGAAAGCCTCTCACCTCTGTAAAGTCTGACACAAAAAAGGATGTTGTTCCATCATATTCCACAAAATGCTTTGGAAACAACTTGACCCAAGTATCATCACCATAGAAGATTATTCTTTTCCCAGCTGTTTTTGCCTGCCATATCAGATTGTCATCCAACAGAGCT
The DNA here is from genome assembly GCF_000703405.1 of Apaloderma vittatum. NCBI lineage: Eukaryota > Metazoa > Chordata > Aves > Trogoniformes > Trogonidae > Apaloderma > Apaloderma vittatum. The sequence continues at coordinate 1,169 of NW_009746604.1, read as the reverse complement.
GGAGAATTGAGGTTTACAACAACATCAATGAAACCAGGTAGGCTACCTGTCATCAAAGCCTACATAAAAGAAGAAAAAAAGGCACATTAACAGAAACTCAAAAGTTTCCAGCAGTCAGAAGACAGTATTAGTATAAGAGGAAGCAATGAAGCAGAGGGCAGACAAATCATACTTTGAATACAGAAACATAATAAAGTAAAAGAACAGATGAGCTGCCATCACACACCGGACCACCTGCCACAGCACAGAGCTAGCTGATGTCAGAGATAGTAACTGCTTTATAGAAACATAAAAGTAATACTTTCTTAATTAGTGGACAGCAAATCAATTTTGTAAGCCAGTGGAAATTTGTTTCATTCACTGGTTATTAAATTGCTAAAAAGATGGTCTGGAAGGTCCTATTAAACCAACTTGGATAAAAAGATTATGTTGATCATTTAAGCCTGCACTAGGGGCTTAACTGTCCTTCACGGATTCTCACAAACATTCTCACTACAGAGTAACCAAATATAGGAATAAAATACAGCAAAGTGGCTTAAGTTGAAGCTGCCACCTCTTCCTCCTGCTCAGCCTCTCTACTTTCCTTCGATTCCTGACCTGACCTTTCCTGCAGGAAGTACCTCTGAGCCACGGCAGATCAGGACCCCATCATGTGCACTACTACAGCAAAGCAACGTTCAGCCACAAATTGCAGTAACACAGCAATCCTGTCCTTTATGCCAACTCTGAGCATATGAAATCACCCAGCCTTCAAAACTTTCTCAAAGGAAACAACCCTAAGTGGAAAAAAAAAATCACTTACCTTAATTCGCGGCATAGTTACAGTGGGTGGCTTCACTTCAGCAATGAAACTGTAGGATGTCCCCTTTTCAACAACTTGTGTAGTATATGGCATGAACTGTTTACCTTTGGATCCAAACACGAAGTCATCTCTCAAAGCATCTATCAGCACGATGACTACTTTTCTGAAAAGTGGTGGTGGGATTTTAGTCCAGTTAGAAACCATTCCTAAACAATGAAAAAAGGGTATTCAAAAGTTACTAACAACGGATAGACAGAAGTTAAATCACAACTTCACCACAGAAAGGCGTGCTTCCAACTTCTCTATTAACTTTACATTCAGAAGCAAGAAGTTGCAAATAGTAACGAACACGAGAAGTAATCAGAGG
>NW_009746603.1:0-1561 GCF_000703405.1 Apaloderma vittatum | reverse complement strand
GCGTCGGGGGACGACTCCTGATTGTCAGTTTTGTTTCCCCTCAAGCCTTTCTTTCCAGGGAACTGGACAAAAAGCCAGGTGGGTGCTTCACTCGAAACCGAGAGCAGTCGGTCAGGAGAAAGGTGGTGTCGGAGATTTGGGAGCAGGGAATGAGCGAGACAGGCTGTGCCGAAGGCGGCCGATGTTTCACCGCTGTAGCCGGCAGGACAAGGCAGCAGATTATTCCGAGTGAAGCTGCCATCTGCACCAGGGAAAGTGCCGCAGAGTCCCTGAAAACCACTACATAAAAAATTAAATGTACAGGTTTCTCCAGTCTTCGTTTTCAAAGCAGCCCCTGGTTAGCAAAACATCTTTCCTTTCCTTTTTGGTTTGTTTCTTTTTTTGGTTTGTCTCGGTGCGATGCAAAAGTTCTCCCCTCCAAAATTCACGTGTGAGCCACAGCGCGTGACACGTACTCACGTGCCGCTCTGCGACGCTTCGCTTGCTCTCAGGCGCACGTAGATTTTTGCAACCCGATGAGGTGTGGACACGCTGGAAAAAGGGAGTGAACCAGAGCCGGCCAGTTCCCATCCCACCTCACACGCGTTTGTCGCTGCGGCAGAACCGCAGCAGCGCCTTTACCACCATGAGAAATGTGTTTTTACTCTGGTTCTCAGGGAGAACTTGTTTTTAAAAAGGAAGAAAGAAGTCGCTCAGCTGGTGTAAGCTGGCAGAGGGGCACTGGCTTGTGGCAGCTGAAGACACAGCCCCAAAGGGTTTTATACAGCAGGGAAGTGCCACCAGCACAGGTATCTATTCTTCTGGGCTATTTTTATTTGGGGTTTTTTGGGCATTTTTTAGTTGGTTGGTTGGCTTTTTTTTTTTTTTAACATATCTGGTCATTAATCAAACCAGGAAGTACCAAAAACCAAACAGAGTTTGTGGATTTGGTCCATGTGCACGCAGGATAGAAATCCACAGCAAAATAGGAAACACAAAATCATGAACTTCCATTCAAATCCTCGTTCCCTCATTAGCAGAGGAAAAGGGCAGGACAAAACCTTCGCAGGAGAAGCCGCTGAAGGGAGCCTAGTGCAGAGGTTGAGGGTCAAGTCCATGGTCTGCCGGGCTGTGTCCTTATTGGACTCACACCAGTGCACACGAGGTAACTACTGAAGACAAAAATGTGAAAAACTAAAGCGGACAAGACTCCTGGGGCTTGCGTGGATCTCTGCAGACCCCTCAGATCATAATAAAGTTGGGCTTTCTTTTCTGATCCATCGATTTCATTCACAGAAAGGAGCCAAACAAAGATGCCTCGTCGGTACACGTCGCTGTCCCTTCTCCCTGACAAAATGAAAAATCAGCGCCCGTTCCGGGAAGGCCGTTTCCCGAGAAATCACAAAGCTGTCCTGGCAGGTCTGCACTCCTACACGTGAAAGTCACAAAAGTCAAACCAAGGTCGAGCAGCCTGCTCTCGCAAACGTACTGCCCAGGGATGAAAGGGAGCAGGTGAGTAATTATGTCACCCGATCCCCAGAGCAAGAACACGCCAGTCGCGGGGGTGCTAGAAAACCAGCGA
>NW_009746602.1:0-1556 GCF_000703405.1 Apaloderma vittatum | reverse complement strand
CCCACTGAATTCTCCTCCCACTTCAGGCAAGTTCTTTAAGTCTTATATTGATCCTCAGGTCAGAGGAAGAGTATAGGAAGGAAGAAATGATTCAGGCCTCCTGGAAATAGCATGGAATTCTTTTTTTGAGCTAGAAAGCTCACACAAGTTCCATGCTATGGGCTAGAGAAAGCAGCACGATAATGACCATAAGTGGTTATCTGGTCTACAGACATGGTCCTCTTCATGTTTCTTGACAAATCAGATCATCCCTCACTCTAATTTTGGGCTTTGGTTAGCTACTGTCAGTCATCCCAAAGCAACATGTTCTAGCTTGTTCATAGTTGCTTAATGTCTTAAAATTAATTTTTATCTTAAAAATAAATATTTGCCTGTTTCTAAGGGAAAGTTGTTGACTGGAAATTAAAAATACACAGCGCTGGTGAACATCAGCATTTTTCCTGAATTTTAAGCCATTAATTTAGTTGCCAAAAATGTTTTCCATAAAATTAATGGAAATCTGGCAAATATTCCCTGTATGTCTATAATAACACTTTTGCCTTTGTTGGAAGAAAAAAGTCTGTGTGTGTATGACACTTATTTGTGTGTTCTTAATACTTTAGCTAGCTCACTCTCTGCTAAATTTTTCTTCTGCCTTTTCCTTCATTTGTAGAAATATTTATTTGCCTGACTGTCTACATATGAAATACTTCTTCCATCAGCTACTTACCCTAACTAATATTCATCCATGGTGGAAAATGATGTTTACTAAGTTTATTTGGAGTATATTCATTTATATCACCATAAGAAACAAGAAATCCCCTGTTGCATCATATCCTCATTAAAAACTTGAAGCAAAACTCAAAGACTATTTCTCCTATTAGCCACTGTACAGAGAATTAGTAGGAAAATCTTGTTAGTGTTTTCTTGGTCTATCAAGCCCTTGGGTAAAAATTATGCTATGTGAAGGGCAATCACAGGAGAGAAGTTTTGTGGATGGTTAATGGGGCTGCTGGGGCTCTTAAAAACAGAGCTGCTGCAGGACAGCCCTCCTGAGGTTGATTAGAGTGGAAAATGAAAAAGCGTGTTACAGGAAAATAAAGTAGACAACAAGTCCTTTTGCCCAGGGGTAAAAAGTGGAAAAATGTTGACATTTACCAGTTTTGTACTAAAAGGTACTAACAAAAATTATTTTAATACAAATTTGTAAAAGTGTGACTTAACAAAGATTGATGGCAAAATTCACTCTATTAGTTACTACATGGATCCTACACAACTTTGAGGTAGAAAATATTTAGGATTTATTAGCACTATTGCAGTAAATAGCAAGATTAAGTTCTGTGATTTTTAACAATGCTTAATCATCAGCCAGTTATCAGAGTGATTTAATTAAATTTACTCATTTTAATAAATTTAGTAGAATTTAATTAAAGAAATAATCAAGGCAGTGAGTTAAAGACTTGGAAGTGGCAAAGTTCACCTGAGACTTAGGACAAAGTTGCCTACATCAAATCACACATAGAAATATACACACAGAGCTCATAGGATGGTTTGGGTTGGAAGGAACCTTCAAAATC
>NW_009746601.1:0-1533 GCF_000703405.1 Apaloderma vittatum | reverse complement strand
TAAAAAATATTTATTGTTTAAATGGCGATTCAACCTATAGTGCCAGAAATTCCTCAAGAAGATCAATAGAATCTTAACTTTAAGGGGCTTGACCAAGGCTGACTAACAGGTAAACTACAGATGATGCTCAGAACAGGAACATTTTATTACCAAAAAAAATATTTAACTTAAAAAACACCCACAGTAAAAATACTGCCCCTAAAATTCTATCTGCTTTAAGCAGTATTAATTGGGTTTGGAGGCATTCAAGCATACCTGCTTGAATCAAATATGTAAATAAGAACCCAGGAGAAACCATATTTTCAGTTTGTCCTTTACCTTTTATGTGAACAGGGTGAGGTTCTAATAGCTGAATTTTAAAGAAAAAAAAATAAATTATCATCAGAGCTGCTAGCTTTAAGATGAAACTGAAATATAAGACCTGCTTCTTCCACCTACAACCAGTATTTAATTTTTGTGCCTTTCAGCCAGTTCTCACTCTATCATGCCTGCAAATGAAGCAGAGCTTACATACGCAATTGAATTAACATGAGATTCTCATCAAATTAAAAATTACTTTTAGCCACACTTCAGAAGAGAGCCCTTGGTAGAAATGCAAAGGTAGCAAGTGGAATAGTTCCTCTGAAGCACATGAGTTTGTCACTCAAAGTGCTGTTTTCTCAGATATCTGAAACTCGGGATTCTCTACCGTGGAGAAAGACGTCTGACATGTATCTATGCAAATCCGGCTCTAACACTATGAACCCCATTTATAATCTTTTCATTTTAATTTTAAACATGTTCCTAGAGAGAAAAACCTCCCTTTTATCATGCCGGTTTTACTAAGACTGTGGTGTTTCTTTCGCCATTTATGATTGAAATTGAATAGCCTGCAGATGCATCATAATGAACAGCAGCTTTATACAATCTATCTCCAGGCTGTCCAGCAAGGTGACACTGAAAGACTTTAATTTGAAGTTCTATAAAATTGTCTTTCTTACTGAGCTCTAAGGTATGAAACCATTCGTGTTTTGACAGCTTATTTAACAGGCTTTGCTAACTTCACAGGCAGTTTTATCTTGGGCCATAAAGCAATGTAACAAGAGTCAACCAACTCCAGGAGGAAGAAAATGACTGAAATGATATAAGAAACAGTAAAAACACAAACACTATAAGAAAGGAAAAAAGCACTACTTACTAAAATAAATCATTCCAAGTTTATGCTTGACTTTTCCTTCTGAAACAGCTCTAATATTCAGTGCAATTTGCTGAACACTCTTGTTATTCTTGTTATTCTAAGGCACATACCATGACAGTGTCACAATTTTCCTGTCTAATTAAATAGAAACAGCTTTCTGAGTCACATCCAAAGAGGCAGTCTTGCCAATACACTCTCACACGTGCACATGTTGGAAAGGGTTTCGCTCTAAAACAGCCTTTTATCTATTCTCACGTGGCTAAACATCTCATGTCTCTCTGTATTTCTTTTCTGAGAACTCCCCTTTAACCTTCAGTTCAATATTTCATATAGCCTTGGAGAGCAACATTTTCTTT
>NW_009746600.1:0-1543 GCF_000703405.1 Apaloderma vittatum | reverse complement strand
GGTTGTTCTTTCCCAAGTGCAAAACTCTAAATGGTTAAATACCATTTTCCAGTGCAAAAGAACAAGACCTAGGACTTCCGATTCCCATTTGCTTTTTACTTTGATCCCAGAAAAAGAACTCTCCCCTGATGTATTAGCAACCGCAGGAATCATTAACGCTTTGCAGATAAATGTTTTTAATATAATTTCCATCCTTTGACTGGGGAGGTTCCCTTCCAGGAGCACTGGAGGCAGCAGAGCTGTGTTGGCAGCTTTGATCTCTCCTGAAGAGCAGCCCCAGAGGGCAACAGGGTACTTGGGTCCAAATTATTAGTTGTGCCCAGCCTGGTGTAGTCAGGGGAAGGGAGAAGTCTCTGATCCAGCAGATGCTTCTCATTTTGGTAGGGATGCCTTTTTCCTTGCAGGATGAGCCAGTAATTGTACTGGTGATGTGCACTAGAGTTTGGAGGTCTACCAAAACCTGCTTTCATCACTGCCAGTTTCTGCTAACCGCCCTGGTGTCACACTTGTCCTGCCTGCCTCATCCACCTGCCAATACACTTGTCCCTAACAGGTCCCTGTATTGCCTTCTGTAATATCTACCCTGAAAAGAAAAATATTTTAAATTCCCACAGTAAAATGTTCTTTAATTTCACTAAAGCTTTTATAGTCACTAGATTCCTGGCTTTCTTCTCTCTGTAAAATACCAATTTTTCTTTTTAGATTTGTTGCTCTTTCTCCTCTGTTAAATTGTGTGTGCTCCCCCTTTCCAGTTAATGTAATAATTTAGATGAGCAGTGGTTAGCATAATTCTAGACACTGAAATACGTGCTGCATAAAGCTGTGTTTTAGGAGAATTCTATTTCTGAGAGCAATGTAGCATGTAAAGCTCTCTGACTATCTGAAATTGCATGAAGTGGGACACAGATAGTGGTCTAGAGGGATACTTCTTTGGAAGAGGTTATTTTATGGGGTGTTTGAGAGTCCACATACGAGCGTTGCCAGGGCTTCTCAGAGGCTGGGCAAAGCAGACCAAGCGTGAGAATAAGAGGCAGCGGGGTTCGCTGGGCAGGCAGAAATGCTGGATTTGTACCTGTGCAGGTCTGTGGACTTCAACAGGCTTCTCCCAGCAGGACTGTGGGACGAGCTGGACCACTAGTGCTTCGTGTTCACGATGTTGGCGCACATTGGCATCGTGGAGATGGCTTTAAAAAAAATCATGAGGTTTAAAATGAAAATAATCTGTTTATTTGTCTCCAGCTTCCTGGGCCTTTTCAATACACACAACTTGCGGTTTTCAACCTATCTTTTCCATGAGAGAGCCAGGTAGTTACTCTTCATTAATTATTAGGGCTAGTATAATTGACTAATCCCAGGAATCACAGGTCTGGGGTTCTACACTAACCTCTCATACGGCGACAGAGCTGCGCTCTTAGCATGCTTTTCATACCAGAGGTATGCTTCACGGTGGATGAACACAGTTCCTCCCTCTGATTCTAAGAGCCACAGTTGCTGGAAGATACCCACACCAGGGGGAGGCTTTTGTGTCAATTATATATATATA
>NW_009746599.1:0-1533 GCF_000703405.1 Apaloderma vittatum | reverse complement strand
TAACGCTGTCTCAGGAGTTTGATCGCAGTAGAAGAGGTACAGTAACATGTTCCTTTGACCTCGGTTCATCTGTGCCTCATCCATTTACGATGAAGCAATTAAGCCAAATTTTGAAAACCCACCAAAACTCAACTTGCTGTCTTACCTGTTGTTGAAGGCTCAACAGCAACACACGTTTAATTCAACTGTATCTTTTGATTGTAGGGGGAAGAGTAAAAACGTGGAAACGGCGATGGTTTATTCTGACTGACAATTGCCTGTATTACTTTGAATACACAACAGTGAGTATGTATTACAGTGAACTTTGTTTGTAATCAAGATATTTAAGTAGGTAATAATGTGGTGTTTTCCTGCTTTTTTTAGGACAAAGAACCTAGAGGAATTATTCCGTTGGAAAATCTTAGCATAAGAGAAGTTGAAGACCCTAGAAAACCAGTAAGATATATTAATAATTTTTTAAGTGGAGTAAACAGTGCACAACTTAGATATAATGTTAAATGAAGATGTTTGTCAGTTTTGGGTTTTAAATTTATTTCTCTGTTTCTACCCTTCAGAACTGTTTTGAGCTCTATAACCCCAGTCACAAAGGTCAAGTAATCAAAGCCTGTAAAACTGAAGCTGATGGTCGAGTGGTGGAAGGCAACCATGTAGTGTATAGAATATCTGCTCCCACCCCAGAAGAAAAGGAAGAGTGGATTAAATCTATCAAGTGAGTTCAAAGTCTTAAATACCTGTCAGAAATGAAGTGTAAGCCCTTTTTAGACTAAGATACAAAGAGAATTTGTATTCCAACTTGTCTGAAGAATTCTGATGTGGCAGCGATTAATGACAAGCTATGTTGTGTTGATGAATCAAGATACAAGTTCCGTGTTACTCTCTGGTCCTAAGGAAATACACTACTATATCAAATGCCAAAAATGTGGATTTTAAAAATTTGAAAAATTTTTTAACTTTATTTCTCCTAAGCAACTGTCAAGCTTTGTGTGAATTGTCTTTGACCCTAGTGTTGTTAGATTGTTACTTCACCTAATAATTAATGTTAGTGACATGTATCTTAAGTGTCTTCACAGTGGATGACTTGACTTTATCTTGGAAAGTTTATAAAACAGACCCATGCTTCAATAAATAAATAGTGGTCAAGATGACGGTATGAACTCTAAACAAATCACAGCAGAATAACATCTTTTTCTAAAGAAATACTTGTGATGCTTCAAAGTCAACCATCCATTAATTTATTAAGAGCATGGTGTCACCCACAGGGAAGAGAGAACAAAATAATTTTCGTTCTCAAAACCAGATTATTTGTTAACCAAGCTGATGATTCCTTTTTTCTCTTTTAGAGCAAGTATCAGCAGGGATCCCTTTTATGATATGCTGGCAACAAGGAAACGAAGAATTGCAAATAAGAAATAGAACATGATCGGCAACTTCTATACCTGCATCAACCTATAAATAAGCATACAGTTGAGTGATAATGTAAAAATTGGACAAACTAAATGAAGACAGTAACTGTAAATTTTATATACATATATA
>NW_009746598.1:0-1551 GCF_000703405.1 Apaloderma vittatum | reverse complement strand
TAAAAAAAAAAAAAAAAAGGTGAGAATGTGAGCCTACTAGGAAGCTATAGAAAGGTTCTGGATTCCTCAGGCACTTCTAAATGCAATTGCATAAGATGCTGCCTGTATTTCGCACTGGGGCTTTTTTGAGTTAAAAAAGCTCCACAAATAAACAAAAGCCCCCAAAATCTGACCAGACCTAATTGCTAAGCAGTAACTTTACATCTCCTTGTAATAATAAAAAATACTGTACTAATACTGGACTACATCATTTGTTCTCACTGATGGAACACTAATGATAGCTTCATTGCAGTTTTGAGTACAGCTGTAAGAAATGTGTTTATAAAGGGTCTGAAATGCACAAGGTCATTATGTAATCAATTTGAATGAAAAAAAGCAAGAGCTGTTTAAGGGAGGATCATCCTCCATCAGCCACAAAAATATTTTATTGAAAAAATACTGATTTTTTTATTTTGCAGGATATGGACTGTAATTAGGTGTAGTACAGTTTGCTAAACAAGCCTTTTTTCTATATGCTCTGAATCGCAATTATAGAAATACATTTTTAAATATAACTTTAAAATAATTTACACAAAAAGTCAATAAAGTAGTTTCAACAGTAATAGTTTCAATTTAGCAACATAAGTGCAGAGCATACAGATGTAAACCTTCAGTTTAGGAAAACAGGTGTACAAGTAACTTCTCTCAGGTAAGGTGTGCAGCTGCAGGGAAGGTGACTACACTGAGGTCCTGCACGACCAATCCACATGGGACGGTCACCCATGAGAGGCCTTCTGTCATTTCAGGGAAGTCTCTGAAAGCAGCCTGCTATGTACAAAGCACTGCACCTGAATCATGGGCCTAAAATGATCAGACCTAAGCACATAAAATTATAGATTGGCTTTATCATTGTTAGGATCTGGCAGTTTCAATGGCTTAAATTTTCCTTTTACAATAGCCTGCCCAGCACTAACAGCGATAAAATCTGCCATTCCAGGATCTTCTCTCTTATATTTTCTACTAGAATTAAATATCAAGCATTTTGTTACTGTTTAGTTCATCAAATTTTAATTCTTTCCTCATACAAAAGCTCTGATAAATCTGGGTGTGGTAAGTTTTTTGCACACCATCAATCACAAAATGAATTTATGGGTATTAGAAATAGTTAGGCAAAAGAGGAAGAAGAAAACTGGTGTAAAATATGTCAAACCATCTACCCAGAGAAAAGTAAGAACTACTGAATATAATATGATTAATTGATTAACCTTTTTTAGAAAGCCGGAGAAGTATTGCTCTCATGTAATATATATAGTAGAAGACTGTCACCTTTGGAAAACATCTCGTTTATGCAACACAATGAATACCTGATCATATGTGGCAAAGAACATTATTGATCCTCAAATTCATTTTAGAAAAACCCCAACTTTTATTTCAAAGGTTTAAACTCCCTTCTTGTATTCTCTGTCCTAAGAAAGGGCCAGTTGTAAAAGCTTAAGTGTGCAGGAAGAAGCCCTCAAAATTACAGCAGAAAATGTCAATTTCAAATAAGATCCTACAGGTTCTGCTGATTCT
>NW_009746597.1:0-1526 GCF_000703405.1 Apaloderma vittatum | reverse complement strand
CCCCCCCATACTCTACCCAAGGTAGGAAGTAAATCAGGCTCCACTGTGCAGGCACATCAGTTCTTCCACCCAAAGCATACTTACAGTAAATTAAATGTGACATTAAAAACTTGCATTTGGAAGAAGTGATACTGTTAACTCATGAGATATTATTTTGGATAGTAGCTCAGTCTTTAAAACCTTGCCTCTCTCACTTTAGAAAAAAACTAATTAAGAATGTAAACCCACTGTGGTCCAGACTTGTGAATACTTAATACCTACCACAGGAACTTGAATTTTAAAGTTTATTTTTGAGCAATTCCCATCTGAAATTTTTAACAAATATTTAATAAGATTCAGGAGCAATGTGTTGGGCTTTTTAAAATCTAGCCTCATGTATGAATTGCTGAGATCTGTTGTGAATTGTTCCTTATTTTTCCTTGCTTCATCCCAGCAGGCAATACTTTTTATTCTAGTATCTTGAGGTATTGCCTTTTCTGGGGCTAGAACCAAGACAGCCATTGATACCTGGACTTGGTGTTACAAGAAAGGCACAAAGGTAGGAGTTCAACTTACATGGCTAGGAGTTTGTAATACACTTAAACATTACAGTAAAGGTACTGAAGTGAGCCTTTTCTTCACCATGTGTGTTGGAATAACTTTTTTATTTATCATTCAGAATCCCAAAGTGCTGCTAACTACATGAGTTAACAGCTGTCTGCTAGTTCAGTTCCTGGCTCCTACCTCCTCAGGCATCTTTTTCCTGTTTATACTTGTACATCAAATGGGCCTTTGGAAAAATCCCTGATTTTCTTTTGTTCTGTTTTCTTTGTTCTGTTTCCACGCAGTCTTTTCCCCTTTGGAGATGACATGTATGGGAAATGGCTTATTGTAGCAACAGGAGACAGACGGCAAAAACAACGGCATCACGGGTAAAACAAACATCAAAGCGAAGCGTAGGGCAAGTAGCAATGAACAAATCATTTCATATGTGGTATTTCGACAAGTTGAAGTCCAGCATTGGTAGGGGTTTTGGCAACACAGAAAAAATAAAATGCAAACAGTTACCATTTTCAAAGTCTTGGTTTTCTCAGTGTTTCCTAGAAGCCAGCCAGGACTAAGGACACAACTGCACCTGTCACAATGGGTGCGTTGCCATTTCCACATTCCCTCTGACTGCGAAAATTCATTAAGCTGACCTGCAGACTCAGTTTTAACTGGGCTTGATTTGCTCGGGGAAAAAAGCAAGTCTGAAAGTGGAACCCATCTTTCATTAAGTACTAATTAACTGTCTAACAACCCACACATAAAAATGAGGGTGCTGATTGTTGATGTTTATTTTCACTTTTTAAGAAATTGCTGTAGGTAGCAAGCCTGATTAAGTACTTTTAACAACTCCCATCTAAAGATAATTAAGTTCTGCAGTGAAATGCAAGGAATTTGGCACAAAAACCTCCAAAACATTAAGTAAGGCAGATATTTTAAATGAATAAACAAACATAACAACTTCCAACTCACACATTCTGCTTTCTTATGATTTACATAAC
>NW_009746596.1:0-1536 GCF_000703405.1 Apaloderma vittatum | reverse complement strand
AGTCTTCTACAGAGATTTTTGGTAAAGAGATTTTAATTGATGAAATTTCATCATCAAAGGTTAAAACCTAGAAAAGAAGTGGCCACTACTGCGTCTTCAGCAGTGTTGCCTGAAGACTTCAGAAAGGACTTCATGACAGGCCCTGATAAAAGTATCCGAGATGACTTAGACGGAGATTAGACGTCAAGAACCTGAGTTTGTGACCAGGCTTCAGCACGACATTCTTCTGTTTGCCTCTAGGACTCGGTGTCATTTAAGCACCTTTCACTCTTGTGTAGAAGCAGTTCTTGCTTCAGCAATCATAGAAAATTATTATAAATGAAACTCAAGCTCAAACTAAATAGCTTGTGTGGGCAAATCTCATCTTGCTAGGAGAGCCCTCTTGCTGAATGTCTCTCAGTCCCCTTCTCCCAGAATCACCTTTGTGATTGGAGACCTGAATACGAAGCTTCTGGATGCCTGGCTGAATTACCAGTCCCCTCCTACTCATCTGGTTTTGCTCTCTGGGGAACATTCTGAGAGAAGACTGAGGAGAACTAGCCCAGAGTGTTCTGTTGGCTGAATTACACAAGCGTTTCATTTAACTGTTGACCTCGGTTGGTGTAGCCAAGGATTGAATTCAGGCATCAGAAGGCCATTTCACTGCTGCTGTATATGGGAATTTTATATCTGGAAGGTGGAGAGAGAGACATTTACATGCTTGGTGCATGCAGGACCTTAGGAGATGCTTCTGGAGGACTAAGGGAGCCGGATCTACCACCATTGCATTTGAACCACATGTGGAGACAGGAGGTGAGCCTGCGCTGACGTCCTTTCCGCATTCTAAATTCGTTGCCAGTGGAGGTAGTTGGCGTGTGTTAAGAGTACACAACAATGTGTAGGCAGTCTAGAAGATTAGTGGATTAGTACTCAAGTGTGGAAATCAAGGATGCTCTGAAGTGATGGTATGGAAACCCTGCAAAGAGCAGACTCGGCAGGATTTGGCTTGCAGTGCCAGAACAGATTCCCCAGGTTGAATTGTGCGGACTTATCCTGCAGGATTTACTTACTGCTCTGGGTTTAACTAGACTGGAGCAAACAAGCAGAAGACTTTTCCTAGCTTATGTCTGTGTAACTTGACCACTGATGTAAGCACAAATTTATGAGAATGGTTGTACTAATCCCTGCATTCCCTGTGCCTATACAGAGCAGTCCCTTAACTGGAATTAGCTTGCTATGTGTTTTTAATTTTTACAGATTATAGTAGTGAAACTATCCAAGCCTACCTCTGGCAACTGGGGCTTGTGATTAGAGCTGCCAAATACAGCAAAACGTGTATTGCAAACATTAATTTGAATTCTGAACAGCTGTTTGATTCATGTTCATGTACCTCTCTTGTTCGCTGTTTGCAAGCATTCATGCAAATGGATTTTTGTCTGCATTAATGCAGTCCTGTACATGAATAGTCATTTTCACAGGCAAATAATATTCTCTGTGTGAGTGATGTCACTGTGGATGCTTTTGGTTTTGACTCTTCCCACCCTTCTTTGCCCCCCC
>NW_009746595.1:0-1508 GCF_000703405.1 Apaloderma vittatum | reverse complement strand
AAGTCTCTCTTGAGACGCTGTTGAATTGCACCTAGGTCTGTTGAAACTCAGCTGATCTGAGGCCCCTCCGAGTTTCATGAAATTGTCTCTTCTCCTAGGATTTTGCTTATTCATGTTAAATCATGAGCTAACATGTCATCCCACCAATATAATTTAGAGATCTGCACTGACAAACACTGAGCCAACTTTGTCCTTTGAAGGTGTAGCTAGAAACCAGAAAATAGCAAAATGCTGAGTTCATATTTGAATTAAAATGGATTTGGTTTAGTGGTTTAACTTCGTGATGTGAATTCGAACATCTTTTGTTTTGCATCTGTGCTGCAAATATGCTGGCTTAAGGTTGTGTATTAAGAAGGAAAACTTGAACATTAGAAGTAATGTCAGATGTGAGATGCTGATGAATGGAAATGGAAATTAGAAGAAGAGTAATAAAACCGGGACACCAAGCTTCTAAAATTAGGATTGTGAATTACTAAAAATAATTAATGTTAGTGGAACAATACATGTTCTGAGTGATTTTTTCCTTCTCAATTGAATGTCAGAGTGCACACCCTTTTAAATGCCAGCTCTGGCACTGTTGTACCATTTCAGGCTTTCATTAAGCAGTGAAAATGTGTAGTAGGAAGACTACCTTTTCTCTAATATAGCACGTTGAGTAGGAGCAAAAGTTAAAGGGGAAATGTACCAGGAAAGCTATTTTGTAAGCCTAGATCTGGAGTCTGGGTTGCCTTGGACAAATAATTATTCTATCTATAGTTGTAATCATAGGGTGGAGGTTGTAGAAGAGGACAGGGATGAAATACAGTAACTATTTAAAGAACTGTCACAGTAATGGCAAACCAGTATTTGGTCTTGTGTGTGCTCTTAATACCAGAGATAAACTTGGGTTCCATAGAAGCCTCAGTGTAAGAGACCATATGTCAACTGCCTGTTAGGTTTTTTCTCAGATTACCTCAACTAACGAAATAGAGGTTTAATCCTCCCCTGAATTTTCCTCTTGAGCTTGTTTTTCTCTATAAATACTATGCAGAAATCTCCTGGATCTGAATTCTACCAGGCTTCAACCTTTTCTTTTCCTACCTGCAAAAAACCATGTTCATGGCTCTATCTTGACTGCATCTGTTGAGTAAGTAAGTATTTCCTGGAGAAGCGGTGCTGGCTGGCTCCATAACCCGGTCACCCTGTTAACCTGATGTGTGTGAAGGATACTGTTGACAGTGGAGAAGTGTGTGTTACAAAACACACAAAACTTGTCCTATCCTAGATTATTCTTCTAGATCGTGTTCTCTCCAGCTAGCCTGGCTGTCATCTTTCCTTGTCTGAACATAAAGGTACACAGGACATCAGAGGCTGATAAACTGTGGTAACAGTTGCATAATGATTTTCATCAAATTTCCCTGTAAAAATTTTGCTTTTGGGATATTTGAGTTTCATAATTCTTCTTGGATCATTCTAATTAGTTGAGATGCTTTCTGGAGAGCTTTTGGTTTGTAGTGGTTTTTTTTTTT
>NW_009746594.1:0-1509 GCF_000703405.1 Apaloderma vittatum | reverse complement strand
TCTTTAATAATTTCATCCAAACAAGTATATTTATTGGTCAGCATAATACAAATTAAATCTTGGGATTTATTTTTTTTTCCATCTGCTCTGATAGTGTTTAAATAATTGTGTTAAAGTAACTATTGTAACTTGAATGCTGGAATAAACTATTTTATACATTTTCATGACAATTTCTCTGTACATAGATGGAAATATAGTAGAAGCATATGTAATACCACTACTGACATATAACCTTAGGCTTAAAAAATGCATAAATTTTGTCTTCCTCTATATCCTTTCCCATCCTTATTCATCCTACGTCTTCACTCATGTTGTACCCAACAAAGCTTATTCTTATTCTACATGTCCAAACTAGATTTTGTCCAGAAATAGTAACCCCTTTTTTTGAAAAAAATGCAAATTACCTTGACACTGCAGGAGTGTTTTACTATGCCATCAAAATTTTCTAAAGATACGTTAAGTTAAAAAGAGGATCTTGTGAAGATTGATACAGAGGCAGTGTGTAGAAAATAGATTTGGAAGGTGGCAGCAGAAGAACTTTAGATTTCATAGGTAATAAAGGTTCTTATTTTGCATGTTGGCAAACCTTTTTTTCTTTCTCTCTCTGATCTGGACATACTTTAATCACTGGCCTAATTCTTATTTTGTTATTGAGATTACCTCTCTCTTTATGTTCAAAAGCTCAAAAGTCTGGTTTGCTAGAAAAAAAAATGGCTAACCACTTCTGCTTGAAACTTATTTTCCTCATTCTCTCTCATCTTTATATACTTCCTGCTTCTCAATCATCATAAATGACATGATTTCAAGAGTTAGCACTGATCCCTGTAAAAAGAAAATAATCATAGAAAATTACACGGTACTAAACCCACTTCATTAACCACTAATATTTGATAGGAGTAATAGCAAATACCAGGTATCTTTTCCAAATTGTCGTCTCAGGTACACTTTTATTGACTTTTTCCTGTTCTCTGCCCCTTAATATCAGTTGACAAAAGCTAAAATCATATTGCCAGAAGATAAAATAGTATGTTAGGGAAAAAATAACCCTCCATGTCTCCTTTCATTTGTACAATCCCTTAGCAGAAGTGCAATTAGCTAATACATTACTGTGTTTTATATTCAAAGTGACTGGGAGAACTGAGGTATATTTTGATACTGAAACATGTTATTTTATTCTTTGTGTTAGCCAGTTAACAATGAAGGAAAATTGGTCAAGGCCCACATGGCATGTATAACAGTTGTTGGTTTTAATTATTAACAACATAAAACCACAGAATTTCAGAAACAGAATGGTTGAGGTTGGAAAGGACCATTGGACATCATCTTGTACAACCTCTCTGCTAAAGCAGGGTCAACTACAAGAAGTTGGCCAATCAGTTTCTAAATATCCTCAAGAAGGGAGAGTTCTTGGCAACTCATGTGAGTGCTTAGTCACCTTAACTGTGAAAAGATGTCTCCTGATGTTTAGATGGAAGTTTCTGTGTTTCAGTTTGTGCCCATTGCCTCTTG
>NW_009746593.1:0-1464 GCF_000703405.1 Apaloderma vittatum | reverse complement strand
CTTAGGGTCTGTTTTTCCTCTTTTTAAGGAGGTGCTTGCAGCAGCAGAGTCTTCATCCTCTGTATCTCCTGCCAATTTCCTGCTTCTCTTTTGTTCATTACTTTTTTTCCCTTTGATCTGAAGTTTTTTTATTTTTAGAGTTTGACCACTTGCCTACAATAGAGATAACTGCAATAAGCAATAACCAAGACTTTACAGGAACTTCTGCTGTTACTGACAGACAATAACAAACATCAGACAAACAGAAGCATCAAAACAATTAAAATACCCAATGTCAGAGATTATTCACTTTCTGCTCTTCTCTAAGGCAAGTAAAGCTGCAGAAATTCATGGTGCTAGTAACCGAGGTTCTCAACTTGTGACAACATAAGAGCACCTGACCTTCAGACTGGTAAAACTGGGCTGGCAGAGAATAGACAATTATTTGTCTAATTCCTAAAAGGCTGATACAATCACAGCTGGAAGAGTAAAATTCATTTTCAAGCAACCATATTATTTGCAAGATGCAGAAAAGTGGAAAAGGGATGTGATCTACTGATTTAAAGATGAAAAGCTACATATGGAAGATAATAGGCTGGTTACAAGATAAAAGGACTACAACAATTCAAGAATGCTACAAAAAATGGGGAAAATTAACACTATTTAATACAGAGCTATTTCTATAAGCACTAAGACGAAACGAAGAGGGCACATTTAAGATTTAAAAAGTTATTATGCGTATCGGCAGCATTGTAACGTGGCACAGTTTGAAGTCATCATTCTGGTCACTAGAACAGGAACTTTACAGAATGGAAAGTCAAGCACACGATGGCATTGAAAAGACTCACTGGCAGTCAAAGACTGAAAAGATAGAAAACAATTTTCATGAAGAAAGAGAGCCAGCACCAAAAGGACTAAACTCTGCCTATGCGACTTAGACTGCTTTGGATAGTTTGACCAATTTTAAACTAGCATTTGTATTTTATACTCTCCTAGCAAAATATGATTTGGTTTTAAAGCTGTTTAAACCTGGATTTTCATAATACGCTTTTTCAGAGTTAAGAATGTGCAGATTTCACTACCTACAAGAAACCCCTTACTCCACAATAACGTTATCGCAGGAATGTCATAAACAACTTTCTTATGCCCTTGGCACTGATTGTCACTAGCATGGTGAAAAATGTAGTCAGTTTTCCCACTGAGGAATGAATGCATGAATGGAAAAATGAGCACTGTGTGTAGAATTCCTTTCACTTAACACAGAAGACTAGAAATATCTGTAAATAATTGTTCTCTCTGACTAATTTTCTGTATCATGACATCTGTATCCCTGGAGCAGGCACAGATGCACAAAGCAACTGAAGAGGAATGTTCATTATCAATCATTTGTTTAAAAACACAGTATAAGGCGATCAGAACAGATCAGCTGTCATCATCCAAGGCCTGGCTCCGAGATGCTCTGTGAATATTAATTCTAAGAAGGCA
>NW_009746592.1:0-1511 GCF_000703405.1 Apaloderma vittatum | reverse complement strand
AAAATAGCGACATCCCCAGGAGACAGCACTCAAGTCTTATCTTTCACGTGGAGTAAAGAACACACACCCTGTAATCGTACGCTACATCCCTGGTTTACCTGTATTCTGCAGTCCTTCCCTCCACTCCCTCTCCATAAAATAGAAGGCCAAAATCATTACACAGGCTTCACATAATTTATTCAGTGTCAAAAGAGGGATGCAGTGGGAAGGGAAGCACTACTGACCCACCGCAGAACCCACTCGTCTAGCTGGTACTAAGCGGCAACAATGTCTAGGGGTCTCAGTCCCCCTGCTGCAGACCTGTGCCTTCTCCTCAAAGTAATTCAGATTAGTCGCCTTCAAAAGAAACCAGAAGAGGTACAAGAAATTTGTAAATAACTTTTTGAAAAAATAAATAAAATAATTAAATAAAATGTGATACAGTGATTTTAAAAGATCGTAGTCATTCTTCTACCTCTGCAAATAACAAAGCATTACATTAAGACCAAAGACATGTAAAACCACTGCTCTTGAATATACTAGGTGGGCATAGCATACACTGCTCAATAAAGTAATATCCAAGGTAAATGTAATGCTCTAGCTGAGTGAATTAAACAGTTAAAAATTTCAATCATGTGGATGGAGAGGAAGAAATCTAGTCCGTGTCCTTGTTTCTTATCCTTTAACAGTCAGGTCGCGGCTGACTTCTAAGGTTCAGTGCTTTTCATTCATGAGATCAACCCAAGACACAGACCTGATCCAAATCAAGGGTTTTCTCATGCAGCCCTCTAATTGCTTATCTTCACGTTGTCATTTCACAGCATGGGAAACTGCAGAATGCTGACCTTGTTTGCTTTTTACATGTAATATTACCTTCAAAATGTTTTCTTTATTACGTTTTCATTTCAGTACCAACATTATCACAGCAGCTTTCCTACAGCTATGGGATGTCCCTACATTTTTAATACAAGCTATCCATCAGCACTTTTATAATTAGGCAAAACGTCCCGAGAAGCTAATAAGAGCAAAGAAGATACATTATCACATATCTTCATCTGACGCTAGATAACAGAGCATCATTAAGAAGACACGACAAGATAGGAAGAGAAAGATCAAAGTGACAATGGAGAGAAGACTCTCAGAAGACAGCAAAACCGTTCTCAACTGTTAACTTCTTTTCTTTAGCGTTCCTTCTATTGACTCACCAGCAGAACCAAGGTTTTTTAGAAAAGCGTGCTTTTCATAAATCAATTTGGCATCAAGTTTTAAGCTTCAGGGTGCACTAGGAAGGACACAATGAGTCACTGCAGTAGAACAAAAGCAGAGGAAAACTTGTAAGATGGAATCAGAGCTAGATTAAGACAAGGAAGGGAGATACAAGGATGAGAGTTTCAATCCATGCTAATGATAGAATTACTATGCTAGACGCTTGGTCTTTACCACACTATAGTCTAGAAATTTCTATGCAAAGCTGAACTGTACTAGACCCTATGGAGGGGCACTATTGGAACAACAACAACCAAAAAAAAAAA
>NW_009746591.1:0-1527 GCF_000703405.1 Apaloderma vittatum | reverse complement strand
TTTTTTAAAGAAGGAAATAAGGAAAATGAGGATACTTATATTCTCCCAAAGAGAGTGGACTGCAGCCCCAATTCTGCAGGCAAGGTGTGACACAGGGCTCAACCTTCCCCTTTGGGATTTATCCTCCCAGCAACACCTCTGGTTCTGGCTTGTTCCCAACTCTTCCATGTGCTGCTCTGGCCCAAGAGAAAATATTTACTCTCTGGAGACTATCAAGCATTGCACAAGATAACACCCAGGACTGGCAGCAAGCCCCATGCTGGTAAATCCTTGCTGATGCCCAGCTGCATCCTCACCTGTTACCTTTCAGGTCGAACTGGATCTTGCACATGACAAAGGCATTTAAAAAACAAACAGGTTTTCAGGATCATGCTGCTGACTTGCTGTTTTCCAAACCCTTTGCCACCAAGCCCCTGCGGTGCTGCTAACCTCTGCTGATCCCATCAGGTGGTTTAACCAGGAAGCTTAGCTGTAAGCCCTGTCCCTGCAAGGAAGTATCAAGTTATATCGGGCTATTCTCTGTTCGACAGGGACTGCAGAGGCTTTCAGACAGCACAGGAATAATTCTCAACTTCAATTTTCAGGAAGAAAATTAAGTTTACGAATGGAGGGAAACCGCCCCAAGACACAATGTTTTGGTGTTGGGTTGGTTTGGGCTTGTTTTTTAGCTCTCCTGGGCTGTATTTTATTTATGCTGAAGTAGCTGTTAAATCCTGTTAATGTGCTGCAAATCTTGCTGGAAAAAAAAAAAATTGGCACCTTTAAAAGGTAACTGGAATGTATCTGTGCCCAAATAAACCTCTTATGGAAAAGAAAGGAGGCAGGTGGGGAAGGCAGCATCCACAGCAGGGAGAGCAGGGCAGCAGGATGAGTCTGTCAGAAGGGGAAAAAAATTGGACAGGGAAACCAGAAAAAAAAAAAAAGGGATAGGGAGTAACCCTGCATCCATGACTAGTGCAGAAAGCAGCAATGCAGAGTTTTCACCCATTATCTTTGGCGGCCAGAGGATTTCCGCAGTAAAGTGGATGCACGTGTACAGTCGGGGCAGGAGGAAGAGGAGGGGGTCAGGATGAAGAGCAGGGCTGCAAACAAACACATCCAGGGATGCTGCCTGGAAGGTCTGGCAGGCTGGGGCTGCCAAACCCAGCAGGATTGCCATTGGAGCAGAAAAGGTAATTCACAAGTATCACCCTCTATCTGGCTACAAACCTGACTCCTTGGCTCTCCCTAGCCTGAGCGAATGAAGAATATTATTAAAAGGCAGAGCAGACATCAAACAGCAGCTTGGAGAAACCAGGGAAGCCTCCTGAGAGCCAGGGAAACCTGCACTATCTAGGGAAGAGCGAGATTATAATAATTAGGTCAGTTGGCGATAAGCCTTCTCAGCGCGCGCAGGCACACACGCGCTGCCGCCTTGCTAGAAAGTGGCGATGCCCCCGAGGAGCTGAGAAACTCAGCCATGACGTGCCAGGGGCACGGAAAAGATCGGCAGCAGAAAGTCTTCTCTAGCAGCAAACTATGGCAACC
>NW_009746590.1:0-1487 GCF_000703405.1 Apaloderma vittatum | reverse complement strand
AATAGAAAAAGTGGTATAATGAGGGTCTGCCATGAATTCCCCTATATGCTTACTGGTAGTGTGCATTTCAGTGATGAAGGATTTCTTTGCTCTAAAACCATTACACGAACCATCTCTTCCTGCAGTGAACACCTGGATTCCACAAGAGACACTGGCATCATCACCTCATTGCTCTTAATTATTTGTTTAAGGTGGCAAAGTTTATGACCTGAGATTCAATTAACTTCTCAAGTATGACTTGCTTCTGAAAACAGGAACTTTTCGTCTTCCATACTTTTTGCAGGAATAGCCTAGTCAGACTGACGGCCATCTGCTTAATTAGGTGTTCAAGGCTGGTAATAAAAGAATCATTGTGGATTCAATAATTTAGTAGATGAATTCGCATCAGGACATTAATCAAGAAGACAAGAAAAAAGTAATTTTGCTGAACCAAAAACACGACAAAGTTCCTTCCAGAAGACAAGTCTCCAATTCAAATTCAGTCTTCTTTTGATCAACATATTTCTCTTCCTTTCCCATGCAGACAACCACCACTTATTACCATTTTTAAACCAACATCCTACTGATTTAAACGAGCGGGTTTTTTTCTGAAAAATCACATAATTTTTACAATGTATATTAAACTTAACATATTTACCTTTATAAACAATGATGTCATTCTCTCAGAAGTATTGTAATATCTTGAAACACTGCAAATCATTCGTATAGTATTTATCAAGTTCGGTATTCCATGTACCATCGATACCTTAAAGCAGAGTTTTGAGAAAAGATTTACTTTCTATTCTCGGTAACAAGATTTCTATTTTATTGACAACTTCTAAACTATATTATTCCCTAAATCACATGAATCAATGCTCAAAATACCATGGCATCTTACCAAAAGGTTTCTTGTGAAGAAAAAACCCAACAAACCAAAACCAAACCAAAATGCTAATCACTCTCAAATTTTTAAACTTCAACTATTTAAACCAATAACACTCAGATGATTTAGTAAGAAATCAGATCAAAGGTATCAATATGAATATTTTTAGTATGTTGTTTTGATAATCAAAATTGAACGTTGATTCAAGGAGTACAGGCTGCATTTTTGGCACAAAAGGAAGCATTCTTGGGGCAGCTGACAGTGGACTCTTTGATGGAGTTTCCACACACAAATGTCTGTCTTTAAGATAAAAATAATTCTATGTTAACAACTCATTTGAAGCAGCATATCGTTCTGGCCTGTTACCCAGCACCCTCTAGTGATTCTCTGAGGGGCTGATGATAAAATGGTTTCAGTAAAACTGCTTATTGTACTCCTTTCTTCCGCTATTCCATGCAATATCAATTGTCATGCATTTTCAGACGTTTTGTTTTCCCTCAGTTAAAACTTTGAAGTAGGAACTTAGGCTGGCAGAAATTCAAAAGAAGTGCAACACTTCCTGACAGAGGACAGGAGGGAGGCAGCAAAATACGGACGACTGAAAAACAAATTAAAACAATTTTTT
>NW_009746589.1:0-1525 GCF_000703405.1 Apaloderma vittatum | reverse complement strand
TTTTTTTTTTTTTGCTATTTTAGCTTTATATACCGTTTTGAGAGGAGTCCCTTGATCATTTGTGGCTGGAGCTGATCAGAGATTCACAAGCTACAAGTATGCCTGGTTTGTGCTTGCACAAACCTTCTCTCCTTAGGATATCAGCCTGAAAGGGGAAAAGTACACACCATGATTAAACCTTTCAAGGCTTCCAAGTGAAGAGAGGCTATTTACAACATCGCTTTCAACAGAGCCAACAGCTCAGTGTGTAGGCCCTGGAGGGGAGAGGGCTGCTGGCTGTCCAGCTGCTAGACTCTAAAGCTAGGCTGGTGGGTCAGCAAGCGGTTTGATTTCAGCTGGATTGTGAAGCCAGATGCAATATAATCCCAGTAACACTTCTGCACAGCCCTATTAGACCGGAGAAATATGACTAAGTGCTGGTTGTGCTGAGTCCCCTGGCCGAGAGCAGAACGCCACGTGACCTTCCCCGAGGAGCCCTTCTGCAGCTCCAGAAACTGTGAAATTTTAGGAGCAGTGTCTCTGCCTGTGCATATTTAAAGAAAACTACTGTGCAACCCCATTTCATTTTCCAGAATGTTCTGTTTCACCCAAGGCAGTATGTATCCTGATCCTCTACCTCCTCAAACAGAAAAGTTGCTGCAAATTGTGTTTCGAAACCTGAAGGACCCAGGACCAGCAGTTCCCTAGCAGTCTAGTTTCAAAGAGGAGAGCTATAGCCCAGAGCAACATATTTCACTATCTAGGAGGAGGATGTGATATTTCAGCAAATGCACAGAGCATACTACTTCCCTCTGAAAAGGAGAAAAATTCTTTTCTTCATATAAGCAATCCCAGGAAATGTGTCTCTCAAGAAGTGTAAGGGATGGCAAGTCTGGATTGGCTCAGCTCTTACATGAGTGACTTTTTACACATGATATCTGACTGATGGAAAGCCTGGCAGTGTTTAGATGCTTCATCCTACCCTAAATTACTAACTAATAGGCAATTTAGTTAATTCCACATCCGCTGGATAAAAACACATACAGATTTACTTCCAGAAGAGGGAGGCTTTTTGATTCCTGGTTTCAGGTCAACATACTTTAACTGACAATTTGCAATTGCATGTGCAATTTTGTAGGAGCTTGGAGATGTGACTTTCCATTGCTTGGAGACAGCTAATCAGACTTTCTTATTAGCACAGCTTGTTGATGACACACACAGTGCACCTAACTACTTGTGTCCTAAGGGTGCACACGGTGGTAGAGTCAAACTCCTAACTGCTAGAAATTGATTGAGTTCTTTGGGCTTCTCTTGGCTGTGTCAAGGGATGCTTCTGCATCAGACTGGGAGAAAACAGTAGGAGAGGAAAGTTTAAGAATTGTGCCTTTACTTTGCCCCAGAGATTGCACTAGAAATTTATTCATAGGAATCTTTCAGCTTACCATTTCTAATCTGTGCAGTTTTTAGGTAATTTTGAAGATATTTAAGACAATAATTTATATCCACACTGTCCTAGTTTGAGAGCCCCAGGATGAAAGTTCTCTGG
>NW_009746588.1:0-1480 GCF_000703405.1 Apaloderma vittatum | reverse complement strand
TGCTTGCTTCTGCCTTGAAAGGACTCCGAGAAGCCTCACAAAGGCACAACCACTGCTAACAGAGCTGTGCTGAACTCTGTCACCTTAGAGTTTGTCAAACTCTGCCTTTCACCAGAGCTTCTACTCATCTGTCCAGCACAGGCATCAGAATGACCACCCAACACATCCCCACATTGCTCCCACCAATTTTTTTATTTTTTTTTTAAATGTTAGAGTTGCCATTCTCCTGTCCCTGGATACCAGAGCTGTTTAAGATGTCTTTGAACTCGTGTGTGAATATTACACAATGCCAATGATTTTGTGAGGGTTCCTTCCATCTAGTTGTACCACAGCTTCTTCTGCATCAGTGTGTTTTCAAAAAAACCTTATGCTGAGCCCTTGCCTCCTCTGTTAGAGCCTTACAGAACCTCCTAATTTCTTCCACAATGAACATCAATGCATAAAAATTATTTATCTTCCCTGAGATGGCGTCATGCTCTCTGAGTGCTCCTTTTGTAATCTGTCTCTCATGGTACAGGCC
This sequence comes from Apaloderma vittatum, assembly GCF_000703405.1. Classification (NCBI taxonomy): domain Eukaryota; kingdom Metazoa; phylum Chordata; class Aves; order Trogoniformes; family Trogonidae; genus Apaloderma; species Apaloderma vittatum. The sequence goes on along the minus strand of NW_009746588.1, from coordinate 960 downwards.
CTCTTGTACTCTTCCTTTCCAAAAAAACCCCAACAAACTATTTTGTTCTAGTTTTGCTCCTTTAGCTATCTTTTCCTGACTCCTCTTTGGCTTGCTGAATAATGTTTTCTATTTAAGCTGCCAGTTTACAATATTTACTTTTTCCTATTAATCTTATTTATATTTGTATTTATTTTGTTCCTATTTATCCTATTTCATGGTAGTCAGTCACAATCATTTACAGAGACCTTGCCAGTGATTGTAATGATAATAAATGTAAGGGTCTGTGGTAAACCATGCTATAGGAAATCATCTTCCTGATGGGTCTTGAAGAATGAGAATTGCATCCTCTTTCTGGTTATTGTCGTCACCTCAGATAATCATCATAAGGAGCATCCTTAAGCTTTTTCTTTGTTTCTGACTACAGAAATATTTTCATACCTTTGTCTAGTATTTCCTCCCATCCAGTCATGGGAGAAGAATTTGTCACTGTTCAGATTACTCTAGGTAGCCTCACAGAGGACAGGAGGAGTTAAGAAATCTGGATCTGTAGTTTCTCTGCATTATTTCTGTGAATCAGAAGTTATATATATGTAAAAGGAATAATTTAAGAATATTTGCTTACAATATTTGGAAGATCTTGATATTACTTATCTTTTTGCTAGTGAAGATTGCAGAGACGTAGATGGCATTTCTTTGGAGGTCACATAATCTTTATGCTGCTGCGTTTGCAGAACCCACTGAGTCTTGATCGTTCCTTTGGGATGCTACAGTGGAACCAACCGAGAAGCAGTAATAATTCAATAAGGAAAAATACCACCTTAAATATAGTTGGTCACAGATGAATACCCGCATGCAACAATTTCCCAAATAGAAGTCATCAGATTAGGCAAGCAAGTAAAAGAAGAATACTTAAATGTGGTCTGTTCCACTAGGCTAGTTCCAGACCGCCCTGCCATGGGCAAGGACATCTCCTGCTAG
>NW_009746587.1:0-1509 GCF_000703405.1 Apaloderma vittatum | reverse complement strand
TCTGAAAAGGCTTGTAGCCAAAAATATGGTCTGAGAAAGGGAAAAATAAGATCAGTTCAAGGAAAGTGATAATGATAGGATTAGTTTACCTGAATGAATCAATAATGAATGGAGGGACATCTGCTCTGCTCTGAATTTTTTTAAACTTTTTGAATCAAGCAAGTCAGAAGACTATAAAATGTCATTTACCAGAATCATCCAATACCTTTTAAATTTCAGTAATACCTACCAATGTAACTGTGTATAGTCCTTTATCAGTTGGATCAGCCATAAATGAGGCTATACTGGCTCCTAAGTGAAAGTACCTGCTGAAATCAGTTACACCATATGTACATAACCATTAGCACAGCTTAAAGGCACAAACGGCAGAGACAATGCACTGAATCTCCCACTTTTCCTTCTTCAGTGACTGGGCACTGTAAGCCTGTGCTCAGCTGTTCTGTTCTTAACATTGGGCCTCAGTAAATGAGGTTTACACAGACAGGCTGTCTCAGCAGCTGCATCCCCAAGGACTTCGAGTTTCAGCCAAACTTACAAAAGATTGAAAGTCTCAGACATAATTGTAGACCTACAAGCTTCATAAAAATAACCACCTGGGTAAAGGAGAAGTAACAAGCAAATGCTCTGACAGTAGGAAGAAAAAACAGACAAGTGAACGTGAGATTTTTAGCTTTAGTAGAGATTCCATCTGGACAGGACAGATAGCAGATGCTCCAGTCATCTGAAAATCTTCAACTGCAGCTTCAACAGGAGCTTCAACTGGAGCACAAAACATAAAAATAAAAAAACTTTTCTTCTTTCGGGATTTGAAAGAACTAAATGCTTTTTTGGTACACTGAAATGAGAATAGAAATGAACTGGGAGACATAGAGGGTCAGTCTCTACCATATGTTCTCCCATGCTCCCAAACATTTCTGCTTTACTTGATGCTGCTGCAGGTGGTGACTACAGCAATGGCTTGTGGGAGCTTTCTATTGCAGCAATTTTTCTTGCACAAGATCAAAAGATGCTTCTCTGCTTTATCTGCAGAGCAATCATTTAAAAAAAACCCCTCTTTTCCTCAACTTCACAATTGGTCTCAAGTTCTGGACTTGTCAACTTTTTTTCCAGCTACACTTGAAGTTTAAAGGACAAGCTGTTCTGAAATATTCTGAGATACATTAATGTTTCTCAGTTCTCCATTTTTCAAAACCCAAGCACTCAAATGTCATCAGCCATCCAGACATCACAGGTATATTGGAAACAGATCATAACTTCAGTTGAGTACATTGATAAGGACACATAACACACTCTTGAAATTTACTCTTAATAAAAATGTATTCATTTGTATGTAGGCATTAACTGCTGTATTGAATCAGGGGTGCTATTAAGTCCACAATTTGGTCTCATAACTCTTGCCAGATCGCATGCCTCAAAAGACAGTCTAATAGAAAAAAATATAGTTGTTTCAATAGTCTTGCCCTTCATAGCAATAACAGAATCACAGAATTGCCTAGATTGGAAGAGACC
>NW_009746586.1:0-1528 GCF_000703405.1 Apaloderma vittatum | reverse complement strand
TGGTATTATTCAGCTGACACCATCACTCAACTCTCTGAAGGGACTGAGGATGCAGTTTGTATGAAAAACACTTAAGTGAACAAAGCTGAACTCTAACATAAAATAAACACCACGGTTCTCATTTTATAGGGTGGCAAACCCAGGGCAGACCTGTGTTGCCACCCAAAGGTGTGCCAGCTGGGCAAGGGCTGCGGAGAGCTGCCAGTGCATGTTATGTCTTTACTGCAGGGCTTTGTCTCACGTGCGGTAGGACCCTCTGTCAGGAAAGGACACAAAGAACTCTCAGAAAGCCAGCCTAAGAAATAAGACACGCAACACCAACAAACCAAACCTGTCAAAAAACTCAGCAGGAGGTTCACCTGAAATGTCAAAATCAGAATGTCCTTGCTGAGCACTTCATACAGCCCAGCCTTCTGCCAATAAAAGAAAGGAAGAGGGTGGTGTCCCTGTAAGGTAACTTTGAGTAGTGACTTGGTCCAGCTTTGTCTGCTCAGCTTTTTGATAATCATCTTGTTCTGGACAGCAACGGAGCGTCTCCCTGTATCCTCCTCCATCTGGTGTCACCCAAGAAATCACCACCTTTTGCAAAATATCTTTCCCAAGAGGGATTTCTGAGAAAACACCCTCCCACAAGAACAATCCAAATATCAATCTTTATGATGCAGCAATGAATAAACGGCGTCCAGCGTGCACACCTTTGCTGCTCCAAAGTTCCATGTTCCTGCCAATCTGATTGCGACTCTTCAAAAAGAGCAGGAAAATGAAAGAAACGGGGTGGGAGGATGACTCTGCTACCAGGGACCAGAGAAGCATAACCATCCGTGGTGAGGTTTGCCCTACACGGAAAGAATACCTTCAGGCACACTCAGAAGTTTTAATTAAGATTAAATGCAATACCAGAACAGGAGTTTATATGAGCTTATCATATAAATGATATCATGAAGGCACAGAAAATTTTAGAGCCCTTAAGACTTGGTAATTTAAGTGCTCTGAAATAAACAACATGCAGGCACCTCTATGAGAACCATGGCCCAGCAGATATTTCTGTATCTCAGATCTAACAAACACCCCTGAAGAAAACTGTCATTAAATAACTTGGGTTTTAAGCCTAACTGCCCTGAAAAAGAAAAAATTAAAAAAAAGGAAAATCATGAGGAAAATCCATGCTGACAACGTTATGCTAAAACATTTCCTAAATAAATTTTTTGAAAGTAATTTAAGACTACTAGGTACCTATCAAAATCCTAGGTTCCAAATCCATTGCCTGGTAAGAGCCAGTAAGTTGCATAATATTTTTACACGTTGCCTACGGCAGGGTCTGGTTCAGGACTCAGTAATTAACAACCTTTAATGAACACACAATAACCATGTCGAAACCATGTGTTTTATGGGTGAACTAGAGATTTTTTTTAAAAACAACTGAACCTCAGATGAGCAGAAAGTCAAGTTGCTTCCTGCTAGCCCAGCCCACAGACCTCCAGTGCAGAAGTGAGGAGCGAGGGACGCGTGGAGAGGCTGCCGTTCTTAG
>NW_009746585.1:0-1499 GCF_000703405.1 Apaloderma vittatum | reverse complement strand
CTTCCTTAGATATTATTTATGTTTCAGAAATTTTGTGAGATTATTGAGTAGTTATTGTCACTGTCAATAATATTTTTTCTGAAGGTGTTGACTAGCATGATAAGGAAGAAGCTATGTTAAAGCCAAGCTACTAACTGACTTTCACTCAAGTCCCCTGCTACAATAAGAGTGCTTTTACAACAGCTGCAAAAGGCAAGTTTATAATTGTAAATAACAAATTCTTAGTCACGTATTATACATATCCCTATTTTTTTATTGTAAATTCCTTAAGGCAGAGACCATTATTAATGCTAAATATATTAAAATTCAACTCAAACAGCAGAAAGGAAAATAAGCAACAAGTTAATTAAACTTGCAACAAACACTGTATTAGAAAATGTTGCAAATACCCCTCAGGAAAATTCAGAGTACAGAAGAACCTAAAGAAATTTATCAAATGGGCGAAGAAAAAGTTTTTGACTTTGAAATAATACTGTACCCTCAATTTCTAAGCATGAAAGCATGTGCTTACTGGAAAAAAACTATTTGCAAAGGACTCAGCCTGTTTTTACCTCTGGCTGAAGAGCTGAGCTCCTGGGAAGCGTGCTGCCAGAGCTTCCCGGTCCCTTGCCTAAGGCGACTGAAAACCTGATTTGACTTAAGCTAGCATAGGTCTTTGCCCTTTTCATCTCAGTTATCCCTTATCCTCCTGTTTGCTGCTAGCTGACTCATGATTCTAGTCTCCATCTCCCATCAGAAGCATTAAGTATGAGCACATCCCAGGGAAACAAATGCCACCACAAGAATGAATAAAAGGACTTCCGTACCTTTAGTGTGGGAATTTAGAGTCCTTTGCACATGCAGGGATAATCTAGAAAAATCATATTTGTGAGAGAAACACAGGCTGACAGATGATTATAAGTGACAAAGTTTCCAGTAAAACATATGTTCTTCTTACAGTAGTACATTATTAAATTCTCTGGTAAGAATAAGTCCTCATTACCAGGGGAACAGCCTTGATAAACTGTCTGTCCTGTGGATTTGGCTCAGAATACGCCATAGGACACAGTTTTCATAACTGGAATTTTTCAATGAAATTTGGCCATATCTATGTGTCAGCTAAGTTTTGTATATGCTTCAGGCATTTTTGGACAACCTGTTACTATCATCAGGATCCCCATACCTCCAGTTTCTATTAAGGAAATCAGTGCATACCTCATGTTACTGCTGACACTATTAAAAGCAACAGACAAGCACAGAGATGATTGTAGCATGAACACTCTCCTGCAAACACTCAGCATGAGAGCTTTCAAGTTCAGTTAACAGAAATCTTCACAGTTGTGGTGCCTAGCTAATTAGTTGTGCTTAATTCATTATATAGAGATAACAACTTTCTGAAAAATAACAAATACCAGGGATTTTCTTTTCTTTGTTAGTTTCCATACAGCTAGAAAGAGATTTCAGGAGTTTCACAGCTAGTGACAGTATAAATTGGCCTTTGCCTCAGAAGAAAAAAAAAA
>NW_009746584.1:0-1480 GCF_000703405.1 Apaloderma vittatum | reverse complement strand
AAAAAAAAAAAAAGTAACCAAAGCTTTTGGTTTCCTGAATTGTTTCAGTAAACTTTGAATTTCAGTATGTACAGTGGTGTGTCACCTGACCACAAGGTGCATCCTTGAACTGTTGGCCACTTGCATATCATTGACTTTTATATTGCAATAGCTGTTACATAAAAGGGAGTGAAGGGTGTCTGGGTACTTCCCTGTGTGCTGCCAAGCAAGAGCAGCAGCCACATCGGGCCCTGGGCCCATGGGCTGTATCTAGAGTCTTGTCATATGATCAGTGTCGAAAATCACACTGATAATAGTCTGGGGTTTGATCCAGCAGAAGTTTAGAAGAGGTGTTGTCTGGCCTGACACTATCTGTGTCAGTGAGTGCTGACTGGTATATCTCTAACAACAACAGTACAGTAGCCTAGCCTTACTAATGTTATCCATTAGTAGATTTGTGTTCCAAACTACTCATTTTCAATGCTTTTTTCCTGTTTTAAACATTATGGGGTCTTGTTGGGGTTTTTTTCTTAGATCAGTGCTCCAGTTTTTTTAAATGGAATGGCAAGTAACAGTTGATTTCTTGCCATATTTTTTTGTATTATATTGAAATTAATTATTTCAGAAAACAATTCCTACAAAAACATCAGAGGACATGCATGGCTTTTCTCAGTACAGCCCAGCATTTTGCAGTTCTGTATATGTATGCGCATGAAGACCTTGCATATATGTAAATGCAAACCCACGTATATTAATGTGTTTATTCAAGAAATCATAATGTACTTTTTCAGCTGTTACTTTTAACTAGATACCATTGCGAGAGGAGGAGCGACCAAAATAAGTATCATCAGTTTGTCACTTATCATTTTTAATGAGACAGCACTCTGCAGAAATGATCTTGAAGAATGAATCACCTGCTTTGTTTCTTAAAAGCCTGGTTTTCATTATGGCACAGGTTGGGAATGTGTTCCTTTGCTAATTCAGGGATTCACAAAGCTATGATAAACCTCTCTGGATGCACGTGGGAGGTATGGTTAATCCAAAAGTACGTGGTCAGAAAGGTTATTTCAAATCAGTGTTATTCTGACAAAGTAGGGATAGAAGAAAAATGCAGTTAGTTAAGGGTTATATATAAAATCACAAGAATAAAAAAATTTATGTCTGCTTTGATATATGATACTTGAAAAAAAATTATGTTCAGTGTGGGTTTTCTTAATTGTAGGCATGCACAAAACCTTAATTCTGCAGTTGCTTTTATTTACTTTTTCTCTTAGCTATGGTTTCCATACTCAAATGTGAAGGTTTCAGAGTCAGATGAAGCTGCTGCTTCTCTGCATTTTCTATCCTTCCCAAGGATAAATGAGCCCAGTTTACCTCACAGAAAATAGTGGCCAGCAAATAGATTGTTTTTACCCAGTTTCTTGTCCCACTTATTTTTCAGAAATGTTTTAATGCTAGCCATGTGGAGTGCCTATGAAGAGAGACTGAGAGAACTGGGGCT
>NW_009746583.1:0-1511 GCF_000703405.1 Apaloderma vittatum | reverse complement strand
CCCTGTTGTAGCCATGAGGCATGAGCCACCAGAAAACCTTGGCTCAGGTTTTAGATGCCACGTCACATAGCTTCTGTCATTTTGACTGAGGTGTCCAACACCAAGCTTACCTGTAAGCACTGAGACCCCCTGTAAGTTCTCAGATACAGAGAAATTCCAGTGGGCACAGCTGACAGAAACTATGAGATGGGGATCATCTGAAAAAGGAATGTGGGGAGGGTTAGACAACAGCAGAGCAACAGATGTCAGGATTTAGGGAGGTAAGTTTTCACACTCACACTTTCAGTCCAATGTCTGTTTTAAATCAGGTTTTCACAGCTTTACATACAACAAAAATGTTTTCTCCTTGGCTGTAGAAAGTGGTTTAGAAGAACAGGGTTATGCTCTACTTTCTAAAAAAGACGTCAAAACCATCAGTCTATCAGCAAGGCTACCAGTAAGAAAGATAAACACAGAAGAGTTTTGCTATTGAAATCTCATGTGGAGGAAATAGGACAAATTAATAACATTTTGTGCTTTCAGTAAGAAAGCGTATCCTGCATAGCAGAGGGCAGATTTTGGCTTTTATCACAAGATCCTTCTTACAGATCGTGTAAGAAAGACTTGCAACCTGTAATCAACAATCATGTACACAAAGCATTGAAGAGTGTTGGAACTTGTGGTTTAAACAAGTGGAGCAAAAGATCTTCCTGCTACTGCTTTCTCCTCTTGTTTCTACGCTGATGCTGATCGTGCCAGTGACTTCTTACATCTCCCCAGAGAGAAGCAGTTCAGTAAGAGGAGGAATTCTGAATTCCCTATGGAAACTCAAGCTTCTAATGTGCAATGTAAATACAGCAAGTGCTAGCCAGTTTGTGTTTATAACATATTAACCAAGTGCAGTATCACCTCCTCAGTGGGGAGCCCAGAAAAGCCTGAGTGCTCAGACTCTTATAAGCTTTCTCTAAAGCTCTCTACCTAATGCTGAACACATGCAAATCTTTCCAATATGATATATGTCTTCTTCCCTTTTAAACAATTTCCCCTCAGGTTTCCTAATGTGAGGGTTTGCTTTCTTTGATGAGAATAGAGCCTACACAATTAAACGTGTTTATAACACAATATGCTTCTGCAACGCGAGGGAGAGGAAACCATTCAGGAGAATAAGCTGATAGGGCTCTTGAAGGGTTCTGATTTTTTTAAGAGATTTTTTATTATTTTTAGGTTTAGAAGGAAATTTTAACCAATGCCAGGAGATACTAAATAAAGGCAATACTGTGGCAAAGGAAATAAAGACAGTGTTGCCCTGTCAAATTGTTCACCTAGGAGAGCCAATTTCAGTTCATCATTTTGCCACAGACTTATGTGACCTTTGGGAAGTTACTTAATCCAATGGCACCTCATTAACCAATTTGTAAAGAGAGTAAAATGACATTTTCTCTCTCTAACAATCTTAGCTGTTAATTTGAACTTGCAAAGTACTACTTGTACAAACTGATCCACTGAAGATGCGATTATCTATATATACTCTT
>NW_009746582.1:0-1516 GCF_000703405.1 Apaloderma vittatum | reverse complement strand
TTTTTTTTTTTTTTCTTGTATCATCTCTTCGAATTACGTCAAAGCTGAGAAGTCTGGGAACCCAGTTCACTTAAGAGAAAATATGACAACCACAAATAACTGCTTTGGAATGAGGATTCCTGCTCTTAAAGATAGCAAAACTGTCAGAAAGCAGGAAACCCTGATTGTGAAAAAAAATTACATACTCCTGAAAACTTGGGGCAAATTTAATTATCTCTCAGGCATGAGGGGGCAAAAAATATTTGTTTATGCTTTCAAAATACTGTGCATGGTCAGAAGTTCTAAAAAACACTGTAAAGCACTACTGTGCTAACCAATACTGTTGTGCCATTTCAGTGAAAAATGCATTATCTGGCAAAGGAATTAGGATTTCAGGCAGACCAGCTAATTAGACAAATACCTATTCGTGTCTCCATCTACTTTATACGAAAATAATAAACTGTAATAATTAACAATATGAGGAAAATGAGTTCTAGGAACTTGATGAAATACGCATATAGTTCAACATCCTCTTTCCAATGGTTTCAGTGTTCACTATTGTTCATGTTGTAGTGCTAAAAAGTATTGAAGCTAAGAGATATATAGTAAAAAAGAGGAATTAGTCACTGGAGGGAATGTTGGTATTTAGGTAGCATGAAGAAATCCTAAGTATAATTAAAACATTACTTATTTCATTATGGGTATAGTTTAAATTATTGTGGCTCTGATTTACTCTGAAGCACTTAACCCTGTATTTGACTCCAGGTAAGATCCTAAGGCACACTGCAGTCAAATTAGGTGTACACTTAAATGGTTTTGCTGTGTAGGGGCAGATTTAAATCAATGTACACCACAATCTGTTATGTAAAAACACATCTAAATGCAAACCGATACAATAATATTAGTTATTTTTCTATATTTGTTTTCCAAACAAATATCATGGACAAAGAACATCAAAACTGAAAAGCCAAGTACTTGACTTTGGGAAATATATCAAGGTTGCTCATGTACAACTGCATCTATAACAGTGCGCTCAGCCAGGCATATTTATGACAAACGAGATGCCAGACACAGTGATTGTGTGGTGCTTTTTCTATTGTTTTTGCCACGCCTTATTCAAGCAAATCTCTTTAAAAATGAATTAAAAATCAAGGGAAATTTGATCTGGATTAAGGACTCAAAACTAAACGGGCAAGGAAATGGGAATTTGGAGAAAATGAAGTTCGTAGCTTAACTGAAGATAGTTTATACAAAATATTTTTGTAACTGAATAATTGTATAATGCAGCAGTCTGATTCTCTGTGATAGCATGACCACTACTCTTTCCTCATTAGCTGTCTATAAAATAGTAAATACTACTATGTCCTGGTTTAGATATGTAACTGTTATACTGTTTCTTGGCACACTATTGGGAAGACCTTCAGGCAAAATTAGTCTAGAAACAGTTTAAGAGCAAACTACACACTCAGATCCGAGTTGATTTTTTTGTTTTTGAAGCAGTATGGAGAAAGAACTTTGATTTGGTTCATCATCAAGA
>NW_009746581.1:0-1521 GCF_000703405.1 Apaloderma vittatum | reverse complement strand
CTTGTTGAAGCTCATGCAGTTTGCACTGGCAAATAATAATAATAATGCTTTGCATGTCTAGAAAACATCTCATTTTCCAAATGTGACATGAAGACAGTATCTAGCTCCTGCTTACTGTACAGTTCAGGGTGGTGGAACACTTTCCAGTTGAACTCCTTTTGCTGCAGTGTCTCGGATGTCTCCAAATCCTCTCAGACATTCAGCCCTATATATTAAAATTCCTAATGAAAGACCTTTGAAGTTCAAATGTGCTGAAAACACTCAGGAACTTGTCTGCCCTATTTAGAGTCAAACTTGCAAAAGTATTTGGGCACCCCACATGCTTACATCGAGGATGTGCACACACCACTTGCTGCAAAAAGTAACAGAACCTAACGTCAGCTTTATTGGAAGTCAGTAGAAATTACGCTACCAAACACTAAAGACATGGCTGAGGAAGGACTCTAGAGCTGCAGTCAGAAATTTTTTACTTTGCATGTGGCACCAAGACACAGATTTTCACAGCTCCTAGATGCAAGGCAGGTAATATCATATATCATACTACAGTGCCCGATAGGAACATAAGGGATGGGACATTATCAACTTGCGGAAGGTCTGGAGCCCAGCCGTGTGTGTTTTCTACTCCCTTCCCCAACTGCCAGACAGCCCTGCAACGGAGCGTGGGCCAGTTGGGATGTGAACACACAGGACCTGCAAGTTAGCTAATGTAGCAAGGAAGATGCACTACAAAAAATGAAAATTAAAAAAAAAAAAAAAAAGGCTCTCCTTGGCTGACTTGATGAACAAAGTCTGGGGGAAGATAAAAGATACAGCAGATGAAAAGTAAAAACCTAGAGTTATGGCACTAAATTTTCTGCAAGCTGAGGAGAAATGCCTTAGTCTGAGACTGCTGCTGTTTAAGCCCAAACTAGGAAAATGTTGTAGCCTCTAGCGCTTTCCAGCAGTGCTTCACCACAGGGCTACTCTAGGAGGTCAAAGTCCTAGTTCTAGTACTCTGGGACTGACACCACTCCTCTTGTTAACGGTTTACATTCTGAATTTGTATGTGTTGAAATGTGCATCTCAGAATCCTAAATAACATATACATTTCTTTTGCTCCCAGTTTACTAAGCAATCCAGAGAACGCCAGCTTGGTTACTTCACATCTTCGTAATGTTCCGCTCCCTAGCTCTGACCTTCAGGGTCCCAGCTCTAAAATGGGGATACCACTAGTATCCTCGAGCCCAGTGACATTCACTGAGAATAACCTACCTCACTGCTAACCATGAAGCTCTCAAATTCCAAAAAGACAAATATCTCCAGTGACAGACAGATAAATGGTCATCTTGGAGGACTCGGCCCCTTCTGACTCCAAAGCCCATGTGAACATCTTAAGGAGTTTATCGTTATTTTATCTTTGATTTGAGAATGTTAATGACTGAGTGCTAGTCAGTATTTTTTTGATATTGTTATTTCTGTTTTCACACCTCACAGAAACTTAAAATGGTTTGGGTCAGAAGGGACCTTTAAAAGTCATCTAGT
>NW_009746580.1:0-1526 GCF_000703405.1 Apaloderma vittatum | reverse complement strand
GGAAGGAGCTTTGTAAATTAGCTCATAAATAAGCTTTACTAGTCTTAAAGTCTAATCTTACCAGTCTGGCATACAGCTACTATGCAAACAGCAGAAGAGTTATCATAAAGACAGAGCTTGCACTAAAGATATAAAAAATTCAAGAATAACAAATGCTTTTCTATTACTGAAAAACAGTTGTGCAAAAGCACCTAAATTATCATCGAGATGATTACAAAAGGTTAATCTCACATTTCAAAACAACTTAGATCTGTAGCTATAGACTAGAAACGCATATTTTTATTACAGAAAATGTTTTTTAGAAATTCAGAATGCTTCCTTAATTTGGCAAGTCATGGGTGCTATACATCAGCAATACAGGCTCCAGTCCTCCCATCTTCTCTCTTAATTTCAATGCCAACTAAACAGTTAGGCCTTGGAAGAGAAAGGTGTGGGTAATGCACATGAAGATGACCTAAAGCAACTAACTGAACGAAGGACCAGAAAAAAAACACTAATCAAACAAAGAATGTATATACAGGATATGAGAGTTTCAAAGACATCTGAGGAAAAAACCTAAGTACTATGTCGAAGCCTTGGTGAGAACTGGAGTAGTGAAGAAAACTGCCTTCTGCACACGCACTGAAAGGCGCTCCACACGGTTAGCACAGCATCTGGAACTGGTGCCAGCCCAGTACACATACGATTCAATATATTCAAGAAACAAAAACACAGTGAAACCCAGCCGCAATTTACAGCCACTCCCCCTCCGCCCCTCAGCTTGGATCACACCTCTACTCTCAGGGACTTCATCAGAAAAACAAAATAAAAAACTAAAATATTCCCCCCCAAAAAAACCCTCCAACCATGAAACATGCCCTCCCAAAAAAAGCACAAACAAAAAACACACACACAAAATTCCCAAACCTCAAACCACCACAAAGCATGCACAGGGTGTACAGCTAGAACTACAGGATACGCAATTACTGACATAGAAGAAAATACATGGGCAACCAGAGACATGTGAAGGCTGGTTACTTCTGGAAGGGCAAGTGATTTAAATGCTTACTGAAATCTTGGTTCCTTTATAATGGATAGGAGATCAAACAGGCTGACTTCCAACCCTTGTGCTGAAAATCAAAATATAATACCCCTTTCAAAATTAAATTTGTATATTATACATTCTGTTGCTGTGACAGAACTTCAGTAAGTCATTTTGTTTCATTCAGGTCTGTGAGAAAAGAAGTTCTATGAAGATGGTTAACATTTGTGCCCATTAAAATACTTATTTAAATAACACAGGGTTTTATTTCCGTCAAGTTAGTTTCAGGCTTGTTTTCAGGTATTTGAGGAAAAATACTAAAAAAAGGAAAACTACACTAGCTACAGCTAGTGGCATGCAGAATTTACCGTCAACAGTAGCCTTGAATGTGATTACAGAATGCTGGAACTGTCTTTTTGGCAGCATTATTAGCAAGGGACTGACAACACGAACTTGCACCTATTCTGTCAGCTTGAACACCTTCTGTTCAGAAGCAAGACAGATA
>NW_009746579.1:0-1397 GCF_000703405.1 Apaloderma vittatum | reverse complement strand
AATATTCCTGAGTGTCTGCCATTAAATATGTATTTCGCCCTGCAGTTTTACTATCTCCATATTTGTGGTAAAGAATTAAATTATTTTTAATGAATGGCTTCTCAAGCTTAGTTTTGGGTGACAGAGCCCAGGCAAGCTACTCATTGTCTGGAATTCACCAATATTTTAACAAGCAACATGACACTATAGACTGGGAAATCACATGTGAAACATCTGAAATAAATGTAGTGAAGATTCCCTCAGCAATTCTCTCAGATCTCTAGTCTCACTTTTAGCAAATCGTTTATATATCTCACTATTCATAAAACCCTTGAAGATGCTGTTGAGAGAATGCAGGAGAATGTAGATCCATACAGCTAGCTTCTATATAGAGTGTTTTTCTGTGGTGCCATACATTTCTTACTGAAGGTTGTCTCCTAGACACATCTGAGAAAGGAACCCTTTAGGTTCTAAATACAGGGTATAGTATCCATTTTTATTTAAAGAGAATTAGAACCCCTAAGGTGACTTTCACTGTTTTTAAGATGAAAGCGGTCTATGAAAAAGAAGTGTCAACACACAGCCATTACACTGGATATTAACTAGCATTATGACCTGCTGAGAGAGTGCTAGGAACCATCATAAGCAACTTAAATGCATTTTGTAAGGGTTTAGGCAATTTTCCTGGTACCAATGAAAAATGTCTCAGAGGATTACAGAAAACCATATACAGTTTATCCAAAAAAACTCAACTTTACTTCTTGGTAGATTATATTCTTTGAGATGTGCTGTCCATGTGTATTCTGTCCCCTTTATCCTTTATTTCAGGTAAGGAAATCTGGAAGAGGCTAAGAGCAGTTGCTGGCATTACTCTGTTCCCAAAGCATCTGGGCAAACGGGATATAGGTGAAGCCTGATAGTTTTGATTCAAATGTTTCTGTGTACAGATTTAGTGTGAACTCAAACATACATACTGCATCTTCAAAAACTTCAGTTACTGCTAAGGACCTTCCTTTCTAAAATGCTATTTGCATCGTAAGATGATTTTTTTCTTGCACTATGGATTTCCCCCCTTTTATTTCATTTTCATTTACACAGTAAATCTTGAACAATTTTGATGACACGAGGCATCTGAATTAAATATCTGACAAACCTGTAGCAGTGTAATTGGGAATTTAGGATGTGGTTCAGTAGTTATCCAAACTCTAAATGTCTCATTCTTTATCTCAGCAGTAAGAAGTGTCATTAGTAGTTCATCCATGAAATCCAATCCAAGATGACAATTCTGAAGTAACACCCAGCCTCCCTAAATAAGAATATCAACTATTATCACATAAAATTTAGAACAAGTTAGTCATAATGCTAAAAACAACTCTATAACTTAGAATAAAATTTAGTATTGCATGTAACGTTTGGGA
>NW_009746578.1:0-1500 GCF_000703405.1 Apaloderma vittatum | reverse complement strand
ATTGTTCTATGATTCTATGATTCTAAGTTAATTCTCCACCTATCTCTCTGCTGCGAATAACTGAAGGCATCATCATAGAATTTGAGAGGGGATACAGTGTCTCTGGATCAGAAAGGACCAGGAGAAGCTACAAAATTCTGAACTGTAATTTTTGAGTGATCTGCTACTCTGTGTACCCATACAGACTTAGCAAAGTGGGTTTAATTGGTGATACTGGATATAAGTATTTCCTCAGACCTCCATACTCTGCTGTATATTCTGTTTTCTTCATTAGGCTGGCTAAAAATGCAGTCCTCATGTAACCTGAAGTCAGCCTCATTATTTTCTTCCCTTTCCCTTGAGTGAGAGAGACAATAATCAAGCTTTCCAACTGCAATCCTCTTGCTTTCTCATGACATTCAGAAGGAAATATAAACAGAGCACCATGATCAGAACTCTTAATGACAAGATCAATATATACGAACTCATGAAATTTCAGATGGGCCCTCCCAACACATGCAAAAAGATTGTGTAAACTTTAATAGAAGTGAAAGAGAAAGGTTGAAGGGGAGCTTTTAAGGTAACTTTATATTTGAAGCATATCATAGTTTTGACAAGAAAATCATAAAAAGGATATTGCAATATTTTCAAGTCTCTTGGAAGATCATCTAGATACAATGCAGCTACATCTTTTAAGAGACAGGGGATATGACACAATGCAAAAACACTTGCTCATTGTTTACCAAGAGATGATTTTCAAGGACAAGTTAACAGAAAACCTCACAGACAAACTGACTATACAATTGGTTTGCTGAAAGCTGAGTAAAACAAATTGAGAGCTGCTCCTCAATTCCATCACTATCTGCTAGAGTTCATAGCCAATAATAATATTAATCTGACCGGATAATACAAAATCTGCTAAGAAAGTTTCTGACTCTGAAATATATTTTTGTTCTGAACTAAACCAATAGAAAGACCTTCTTCTCTGACGAAAGGTGGATTCCTACTTCAGAAGAGTGGAGAGCTGATTGGTTAGACGACTGAGAGAGGCTGTGAGAGACTAAGATTTGAAACACTGTTTTGCTATGTTCTTCTATGAAAAATTATGTGCAAGAGAATGCAGGCATCTGAGTGCCAGAAATACTAACAAATAATTCATTACGGGAGACACCTAAGAAAATCCTCAGGAGACTGAATCACAAACATATGCTGACACCATTACATATCTTTTCACAGTTCAGAACCTGCTATATTATTTTGACTGTGTATGCTTGTAACTTGCGACGATGTGGCCTTCCGTCTAACACACGTATTGTTAGAAAATACGCATACAAGGATACGTAGCATCTGAGAGTATTAGCTATAACTAAACAGCCTGAGCAAGCATAGAATTTTAATGAAAAATAGGAATGTAGTCTCAAATCACTAAAGATACATGAAACACCAATAAAAGGTAAATCAAAGGAAGATAGCAAAAATACTCAGCTGAATTAATTGTGACGACAGCACTACATACCATAT
>NW_009746577.1:0-1430 GCF_000703405.1 Apaloderma vittatum | reverse complement strand
CCCAAAACTTTATAAGCAAATAGCTCAGTTCTACATTAAGTGACACAATCTGAGCACATGCCAGGAGAGTATTCGGAGGAGGTACCTTTTCAAAGCCAGACCACAGCCAGAGATAGGTTACTGAACTAAGGGGACTTCAGCTGACTCTAAACCTTAAGGTTTCATTACATTATTTCTTTGTACCATCTCTCAGTCAACCACAGCTGAAGTAGTAACAGTGTGAAAAGGACCAGAGTCATCTAAATGTTGAAAGAGGAATGTGTCTTCATTATATTGTTAGGCATCTGAAACTGGAGTACTTATTTTTTAGAGGAGAAAAAAAAATTTAACCAGCAAGAAAAAAAAAGAAAATCATAGGCAATTTCTTGAGAACTAGGCATACCATTTTCAAGCTTTTGTTTCTTACTTTAAATAATTTTCTGTTTTTATCTAAACTAATAATGATAAGTCAAATAGAGCAGCATATCTACTGGATGCAAATAAGTATTAAAAAGATGTTGCTTCCATATTTGCATTTTTTATTGATATTTAGTTAGTTGACATCCTCCCAGATTCCACCTCTCTATATTACTAAAATCACCTAATTGTTACTTTTTAACTTGTAAATATATCGCAACTTTAAGGTAGTGCTAAAAGTTTACTTAAAAAAATTAGGCCTTTTCAGGTAACATGGTTGCCTAAGTATTTTGGAGTATAAATTTTATTTATCCTGCTTAGGGAATGTTTTAACTACACTAAAAAAAACTAAATGTACCAAAGTAAAGAAAATAACTGATTAATATGTCAAAGCTTATGTGCATATCAGTTCATGTATATCTGAATAAAATACATAGTACATACCATGTGAATTTCAAATGTAAAATAAGGGAGCACGACTGTAATTGGGAAACTGGTTATTTATATTAAAAAGATAAATAGTAGATATCACCTGATTCAAAATTTCTGCAAACTGTGGAAGTTTGCTCAATTCCACTAGGTTTAGCCACATCATGTCAAGAATCCAACCAAATGGTTTGGGTGGGCAAGCTTGTAGATCCAGTGCTGCACCTCCTGTAGACAAAAATATTCTCATGAAATACACATGACATATCAGAGGTCAAGATATATTTGATATGTCTTTTAAAATTATGTTCTCTGGCCCATGTAATTTTCACTGGGGTACTAGTTGTACTTTCGTGTACTTAGCAATTATTTTATAAGATCACAGAATAATTTAGTCTGGAAGGGACCTCAGGAAGCCTCTAGTCCAACCTGTTTGAAGCAGGGTCAGCTATGAGATAAAATCAGGTCTTTATCCTGTCTGGTCTTGAAAACTTCCAAAGATGCAGACTGCACATCCTTTCTAGACAATGTGTTCTAATGTTTGTCTGTCCTTGTACTGAAAAAAATGCCCCTTGCATCCATCCTGAACCTCTCTCTTTTTTTTTTTT